>NC_088221.1:18986192-19183692 GCF_036934945.1 Oncorhynchus masou masou | reverse complement strand
GTTTGAGTGAGAGGTCTAACTAGTGTTTCCAAGTGGCCACACAACTCTCCAATGCACAGTTCAAAGAATAGTCTTCATTTATAAGGTGATTTTATTTAAAACTCTCCTAGCTGTGCCATTGAGGAACTAGAGCAAGCAAACGTGTAGATGTTTTGTTTGGAACACAGCCCCGCATCCCCGCCTTTACACAATTACTGTTGTTGTTTAAGCAATCCAAAAATGTACCTTTTTAAATCGCAATCTGGGTTAGGTGGGCATAATTTGAAAGCTACAAGCTAAATTATAAAATATGAATTTACGGTGTTAGGCTTTCACAAGGCCATGTCATCTTGCAACTGTACAGTAAACATAGTTATCATAAACGTTGACACTGTATGTTACGCGAGTTTTATGATATGGAAAGGTGAAGTGCACATTTGGTCTCACAGGTGTTTGGCTTCCTCGTAATGTACAGCATTTCCCTCACTCAGACAACAAAACATTTGCAAAAGTTGCAACATTATTGGGAAGGACCGGGGGCCACTTCTTGCTCAAGTTCAGAATGGCTGTCCATCAAAACCCATACAGAGCTGTGAAGCAGAGATCCTGAGCTCTGACGTCATGTATAGCATGTTACTGTACAGCCACTGAGTGTCAATTCAGTCGCTTATCAGTGTCCAAATCTGCAATTTTCAACCTGTGTACGGGTAAGAGTGTAAAGGGCTACAGAAGGCATATACACGATAATGTACTATTGGTGATATTTGAATGCTGGCATTATACTGTATCTGTATACTCTGTTGTCAGCATGCCAATTAAAATGAAGTACCTAAGATAAACATTCCTGTGGCATCAAGATCAACATATTTGACAGGATGTAGAGTAATATCATCTCACACACTACATATTACAAGTCTACCAAAGTAAAACATGCTCATAATAGTGCAATGAACGTCACTGTGAGCTAAAAGTAAATTAGACATTTGTTTGGTACTGTAAATTGTATCTAAACATTCAGTTAATCACCATGCCAACGCCAGGTGTAAACTGATTAAATTGGACTCTTGCCATCTGGAGTGCCGCTCCACTAAAAGCCTGTTCACCATCAAAACATTTACATCTTGTTGTCTTCCAACCCTCCCACCACTTTCTTTCCATCTCAAATAAATATTCTGCTTGCTTGGATGAAATTCTATCCATGTTTCTTTGACCCTGAGAAATGAACTAGTGATTGTTTGTATCATTGCGTGCATGTTGCTCCATGAGCAACACGGCGCAGACTGAAAGAAGAATGCAGTATGCCAAGTTTGGATCCTCCTGAGGAGAGAAAGCCATAAATTACTGACAAGGCGATGTTTAAACGGCTCCATGACAATTTCCATTCAGATGCATTGTGGTTTTACTACTTATCTGCTCCTTGCCGATGGCTAACATTTTCCCAATTATATTTGGGCCTGTCACGCTCACCAGAGTCTTTTCTCTCATATTTCCTCTATTACAAATGTAGGATCTTAATTTGATCTCTCTTTTTTTCCTGAGAATTTTCCATCACAGCTGGAAATGCAAACCTGTTCTGTAGTCAAGGTTTAAAAAGGCTTCTAATGTTTGTCATTTCCACTCTAAAATCTCAGACTTGATTTGCCCTAACCAAAAATGTATCAACCCTTACAAAAAGAAGTCCATACTTTATAATCCACATAATAATTCACATTTCCTGTTGCTCCACGATTATTTCCCTGCTGTTGCAAACGGGCTTGAATTAAGATTCTACATCTGTGTATGAAAAGATCACACTGACTCACAGGTGAAGTCTGTATACTTGTATAAGCCAGCTACGCTACATTACCAAGAGTATGTGGACACTTGCTCATCAAATGTCACTTTCCAAAATCATGGGCATTAATATGGAATTGGTACCCCCTTTCCTGCTATAACAGCATGCACTCTTCTGGGAATGCTTTCCACTACATGTTGGAACATGTTGGAACATTTCTGCGGGGGACTTGCTTCCATTCAGCCACAAGAGCATTAGTGATTTTGGGCGATTAGGCCTGGCTCACAGTCGGCGTTCCAATTCATCCCAAAGGTGTTTAATGGGGTTGAAATCAGTGCTCTGTGCAGGCCAGTCATGTTCTTCCACACCGATCTCTACAAACCATTTCTGTATGGACCTCGCTTTGTGCACGGGGGCATTGTCATGCTGAAACAGGAAAATACCTACCAAAAACTGTTACCACAAAGTTGGAAGGACAGAATCTTCTAGAATGTCAATGTATGCTGTTGTCACGACTTCTGCCGAAGTCGTTGCCTCTCCTTGTTCGGGCGGTGCTCGGCGTTCGACGTCACCGGTCTTCTAGCCATCATTGAACCTTTTTTCATTTTCCATTGGTTTTGTCTTGTCTTCCCACACACCTGTTTTCAATCCCATTCATTACCTGTTGTGTATTTAACCCTCTGTTTCCCCTCATGTCTTTGTCAGAGATTGTTTTATTGTCAGTGTAGTGTGATTGTTGTATAGGTGCGTGTCGGGTCCTCGTACCCATGTTTGTTTATGTACATTTAGTGTTATGGAGCATACTCCGTGAACTTTATTAAAAGACTCCATTTTACACTCCATTTGACTCTCCTGCGCCTGACTTCCCTGCCACCTATTACACCTATGCATGACAGCTGTAGAGTTAAGATTTCACTTCACTGGAACTAAGGGGCCTAGCCCGAACCATAAAAACAGCCCCAGACCATTATTCATCCTCCGTCGAACTCTACAGTTGGCACTATGCTTTCGAGCAGGTAGCATTCTCCTGGCATCCTCCAAACCCAGATTTGTCCGTCGGGCTGCCAGATGGTGAAGCGTGATTCATCACTCCAGAGAAAGCATTTCCACTGCTCCAGACCCCATTGGTGGCAAGCTTTACACCAGCCTACGCATGGTGATCTTAGGCTTGTGTGCTGCTGCTCGGGCCATGGAAATCCATTTCATGAAGCTCCAGACGAACAGTTATTGTGCTGACGTTGCCTTCAGAGGCAGTTTGGAATTCGGTAGTGAGTGTTGCAACTGAGAACTGACATTTGTTGTATTTTATTTTGTCCATGGAGATTGCATTAATGTGTCCTCGATTTTATACACCTGTCAGCAATGGGTGTGGCTGAAATTGCCGATTCCACTAATTTGAAGGGGTGTCCACATATTGTTTATAGATAGTGCATCTGAACGGCTTAGATCAGAAGGAAATGCTGTGTATGCTTTGTTAAGTTTTCCTCAATGTTTGAGAAGCATGAGTCAAATATCCAAACAACTAAAATAATAACACCGTTCCTGGATGCAAAACACATGATTCAAATGAACGTATTGCCCAATTCTCCCCAGGATGTGAACTATGCCTGATGAAAGCACTATAAATTACATCCTATAGCCCACAGTATTCACTCTATAAGGGTGTTGCCATGTAAGCACTGTACCTTGTTAGTGTGACACCTGCTACACCCTTATACACCAACCAAATGTTGTGACCCATTGTTGATATAGTCCTACCCTTGTTTTATCTCTGATGTTCCCCAATATAAAGGTTATGATACTGTACATTTAAATGTGAAATATTACCTAAATTAAAGCAGTATTTTTATGTTTATAGATCTGACAACTGTGCACGTAGGTAGTATCAACCCCCATAACAACTTGTTGCTATACTGCATGTCTCATTGTGGATCTTTCCAGAAGTCGAAGAGAGGGGAAAAAGTGATTGGACAAAGCAGAAATGCAAATTGCATTGGCGACAAATTACATATGTATGTCTCTGTTATGCTCTGCCCAGATAAACAATTACAGTGTTGGTTTTAAGAAGCCATACAGGACTGCAAACACTGTCTCATACTTTCCCCCCTCCTCTGTGTTCCCCTGAAATGTGCCAGTCCTTGCACTCTGTAACCCTATCCCTGTGTACTTGACTCTGTCCTGTCTCAATCACTCATTATTTATTCATCGCAATTACTGGAGCGACGTTCATTTGAAGTCATATTTTGGGACAGTCATATTTTCCTTTAGCAGATTTATTCATTTTTTTTCTTGAGTTTTTCTTCTGCTTCATCAAATCACTTTAATGATGGGGCTATTCAAACTTCAAGACTCCCTCTTTTTCAGCAAGGAATGTGTTTAAACGCCAATGTCTAAATGGGGTACTTTGTTTAGATAAGGTGCGGTTCCATTAGAGTGCCCACTTCAACACGATCCCCTTTCAAATGATGATATGTTCCTGCACGGAATATATCGCAAGTGCACCTCAATCTAGGCCCAAAATGTCTGTCTTGCCATTGGGAACGTCTCTGGCCTTTGCCTTTCCTTTCTACTACCACCAATGCCAGTTCCTCAAGGCTCTCGTGCGAAAGGAATTGGCTCACAATTATCTCACACACCAAAGTCAGACCTTTCATCTTATACCTTGCTTTGCTTTGTATTTCTTAATTACCAACCCAAATATGTCAATGGGTGTGTGACACAGATGGAACAAGGAGTAGAGAAAGTGTGTAGGCTACACGGACCGTGTGCGCTTGGCCTTGTCTGCAGACATCAAGGGATCAAGTGCCTGTCGGTGGAGGTAATAGAACCATAAGGTTATTTTTAAGAACAACCCAAGGACTTGTGATTGGTCCCAACCTCAGGAGAAATTCTAGGGCTTCGGCCAGACAAAACACAAGTCTGTGATTCTAGAGTGACGGGGAATGAGAGAGAGGGAGAAAAATAAAGGAGGATATTTTTATTTATTTATTTATTTCACCTTTATTTAACCAGGTAGGCAAGTTGAGAACAAGTTCTCATTTACAATTGCGACCTGGCCAAGATAAAGCAAAGCAGTTCGACACATACAATGACACAGAGTTACACATGGAGCATAAACAAACATACAGTAAATAATACAGTATAAACAGGTCTATATACGATGTGAGCAAATGAGGTGAGATAAGGGAGGTAAAGGCAAAAAAAGGCCATGGTGGCAAAGTAAATACAATATAGCAAGTAAAACACTGGAATGATAGATTTGCAATGGAAGAATGTGCAAAGTAGAAATAAAAATAATGGGGTGCAAAGGAACAAAATAAATAAATTAAATACAGTAGGGAAAGAGGTAGTTGTTTGGGCTAAAATATAGGTGGGCTATGTACAGGTGCAGTAATCTGTGAGCTGCTCTGACAGTTGGTGCTTAAAGCTAGTGAGGGAGATAAGTGTTTCCAGTTTCAGTGCTTTTTGTAGTTCATTCCAGTCATTGGCAGCAGAGAACTGGAAGGAGAGGCGGCCAAAGAAAGAATTGGTTTTGGGGGTGACTAGAGAGATATACCTGCTGGAGCGTGTGCTACAGGTGGGAGATGCTATGGTGACCAGCGAGCTGAGGTAAGGGGGGACTTTACCTAGCAGGGTCTTGTAGATGACATGGAGCCAGTGGGTTTGGCGACGAGTATGAAGCGAGGGCCAGCCAACGAGAGCGTACAGGTCGCAATGGTGGGTAGTATATGGGGCTTTGGTGACAAAACGGATTGCACTGTGATAGACTGCATCCAATTTGTTGAGTAGGGTATTGGAGGCTATTTTGTAAATGACATCGCCAAAGTCGAGGATTGGTAGGATGGTCAGTTTTACAAGGGTATATATAGATTGTACAGTATATACTGTATGTACGAGATGGCCTGCCTTAGAATCAAAGCCACTTAAACAAGAAGTGATTGAGACTTGGATTCAGTCCTAGAGCTGATGGCATTGGGTTTGGGTAAAAATGTGTGGCAGATATCCACATCAGAAGCTTACTGGGAGAGAGCAGTTTTATCTCAAGTTTTAACAACACTACATAAGTCCTCTGGGGAGTTGTGCCTCAACATGAAGACATACATCAAGTAGCATACACACCTTTTACTATAGACTAACACTAAACAAACACAACTTTATACATCTTCTAACAAAATTTGAAATATAGCAGCACAGTATTAGTATCACAACGAGTTTTGTAAAGTCATAAGCAAAGGTGTGCCTCCTGTCCCCGGCATTGATTTGGAGGTGAATGGTTGGGGGAAAAGCCTTTCGTTGCCTCACATATAATATCTTAAATCCCTATAGTGTAATTAGCATAATACAAAACTCCCCATAATTTTTTTTTGCATTGGATGCTTCTCAATCTACCTCATCCGCCTATGTCGCACTTCAGCATCTGCGGTGAAAGATGCCAGAGCTAGAGCAGTGTTTGTCAGACCATGAGACATCCCAAAAATCTGTCCTCACAAGACTCGTCTGAAGGTCTCCGGGTACCAGTTGAACAAAAACGTATGGAAGTATACTGTATATGGAGACTCTTTAGAAAAGTGATTGAAATGTTGTTGTTTTTTTACAAATGTTTTCTGAACTTTATTACATCTCTCAGATATAGGACAGATGATTCAGAACAAACTTCCTTTTGATTTTTGGAGAGGACTATCTGCTCCTTCTCGTGAATCTGTATTCAATGTGTTCGTGTGGGATAATAGTTGTGAGGCACAAAAACTTTTCCATAAAACGTTTTTGTACATTTTTGGGGGTGGCTACATCAAGGGGTCTTAAAATTCCAAATCTAATTGCTAAATGATCCTTGCATGACCTTCTTAAAACAATTCCATATAGCTTAGTAGAACCCCCCCCCCCTTGATGATGCAGAAACTCATTCTCTTTAAACCATCCATGGTAATCTGGAAACATCTCAAAATATGGAATGTAGTGCAGCTCGTGTGAAGCACTAGCACTGTATTGGCCGTGGAGGGAATGGGTGTTAAAACAGTATTATAACAAATGATTACCTACAATACTGTATATTGCTATCTTTTATGCACACCTAGTGGGGCGGCAGGTAGCCTAATGGTTGTGTACTGTTCCAGTAACTGAAAGGTTGCTAGATCAAATCCTCGAGCTGACAGTGTAAAATCTGTTGTTCTGTCCCTGAACAAGGCAGTTAACCCACTGTTCCTAGGCCGTCATTGTAAATAAGAATTTGTTCTTAACTGACTTGCCGAGTAAAATAAAATGAAATAGTGCAACAACACTTGGGAGTAAAGAGGTTTATAAAGTACTGATATTCCTGGAGTTCTAGCTGTGTCGAGTTCATAGATGTGTGTATTCAACCTTCAGTCCATGGACTAGAACTGGTCTCTGGGATGTTGAAACATACGTTGAGTATACCAAACATTAGTAACAGCTTCCTAATATTGAGTTTTACACCCATTCTTCCCTCGGACAGTATCAATTCATTGAAGCATAGACTCTGTCAAAAGCATTCCACAGGGATGCTGGCCCATGTTGACTTCAATGCTTCCCACAGTTGTGTCAAATTGGTTGGATGTCCTTTGGGTGGTGGACAATTCTTGATACACACGGTAAACTATTGAGCATGAAAAAAACAGTAACGTTGCAGTTCTTGATACAAACCGGTGCGCCTGGCACCTACTACCATACCCCGTTTAAAGGCACTTAAATGTTTTTTTCTTGCCCATTCAACCTCTGAATTAGCACACTTGCAAGGCTTAAAAGTCAGTCTTTAACCTGTCTCCTCTCCTTCATCTACATTGATTGAAGTGGAATTAACAAGTGACATCAATAAGGGATCATAGCTTTCACCTGGATTCACCTGGTCAGTCTATGTCATGGAAAGAGCTGGTGTTCTTAATGTTTTATATACTCAGTGTATTTAGGGCCGGATGTTCCCGCATTGCAGAGTCTGCATCCAAGGTAAATGTTAACGTGGCTCTTCCGGGATTCTTCAGTGATAGATATTAAATCCAGCCCTATGTCAGTAAAAAAAAGTCCTAAATAGTCACTGACAATTATGAAACATCCTCAAACTCGTAACTCATTCACAAACCAGTCTAACTCATTTTCCGGGTTCAAAAGAGCAGTGCACTCAATACTCACATTGGGAATCACACTTTTTCAGAAGCCCAGTAGAGTTTCCAACAGAGGGGAGATCTTTCTGACCGGCTGGTGATTTGTAGCATGTATGAGGTGGAGCGATTGCAATTTGACAACTATTGACAGGAGTTCAACACAGCTCTCTCTGTGGAGGACACAGCGGAGCACTTTGAAGCCTGATGACATTGCAAACCCAAGCCAGCAGCCCTGTGGAGATCAGATCAGAATCTGGCCTCCGCCATCTCCCAGCTGTGTCACGGAGAGAACATTTGGTCAATTTTTACAATCTGCACTTTTTTTACTCTGACTCGATATCCTCTATTCCGTGAAGAACTTGAAAGAGCCAGGCTCTTTTTTCCACAGCAGTTTGCCAAACGTTGTACTTATGATCCTCAAAGAGAAAGGGGAGAAATCAAGAGGATCAGAAGTACAACATTTTTGAACGGCCTTACACATTCGCTTTTAAATGGATTTGGCGGTGAAGTAGATTTGGCAGTGAAGTAGTGTCCCCTTGAGTGACAGAACGCTGAGCCAGTCACAGCGCAACTAGAGAACATTACCAACCCCTACGCTCCGTATTTTCCGCTGACTGCCCCATCACCACAGAAAGCACTGAGCTAGGCTGAAACACCTGCATTTCGGAACTGCCTTACTCGAGAAATCAAAAAACAGATGTAGTTTGCTTGCAGCTTTATTAACTAAAATTATTTTTATTTGTTTTAAGTTGTCTGCAAACTCATATGTGACACATATTAATGCCAAAATAAAATGTAAAACAGGCATCTCCCCCCCAAAAAATATTATTATTTGTATTATTTATAATTATTTTTCTAGAAAGGTGGAGCTCTGCCCCACCTGCCCTGAATGACGGGTCGCCACTGCCCACACATAGATTCCCCCTCTTAAAATCCCCTTCCAAGCACATTATTAACGATACTATAAAATTGATAGATCATGACCATATAAAAATGTCACATTCCCACTCAGTCCACCCCAGTCCTGTTATAGTTGGAATTTGAGCAGATTGAGTTCCTGCCATGTTTACAAACGAGCCTATAGAGGTGTCAAGAAACACCCAAGAATGAGTGATGCAACGGATGGATATATGGGTCCTGTCATCAGGTATGTTGTCAAACCCGCTTGCGTCTGTTTTTTGGGGGGACTTTTGCACGTTGTCCAACAGCAGATGGAGGAAGATTGTGCGTTTCTGGTGGACTTTATCCTCTTCTTTCTCCATGATATACATTCCCTGTCGAATCACACTGTCTCACAGTATAAATCATGAGGAAACAAGCTAAAGAATGGCAATAAAACGGACCTTCTTGCATTTAGATACAGTAAATATAAAGGATAGAATGTGTTTCATAAGGCCACTTTAATTTTACACCTAATACTGATGGGTATGACAGCATTTGACTGTGCTATGCCCTTTGGTGTCTTATGGCAATTATTAAAGCTGGTCGAGAGGATGCCAAGTGAAAATTGTGCAAATTAAGAAAAACCCTTGAATGAGTAGGTGTGTTCAAACTCTTGACTTGTACTGTATATAGAAAGTACGAATGCTACTGTCCCCACTTCACTTATTTTTTTTAACTTAAATACAATTGTGTCCATGAACATTTAAATGAAATGATCTATTCCAGAGCTTGCACACCTGATTCGACTTATCAACTAATCATTAAGCCCTTGAATATGTGAATCAGGTGAGCTAGATCAGAGCTCTAAATTGTGTAATGTCGGAGGGTCCCTGAGTAGAGGATTGAGAACCACTGCTATTGAGGGCTGCTTTTCTGAGGCCTGCCAATATGGCCGACAGGCAGTGGTGGAAAAAGTACCCAAATGTAATACTTGAGTAAAAGTAAAGATACCTTAATAGAAAATGACTCAGGTAAGCATCAAAAGTCAATGTAATTGCAAAAATATACTTTAGAAACAAAAGTAAAAGTATAAATCCCTTAAAATTGCTCATATTAAGCAAACCAGACGGCACAATGTTCTTGTTTTTGTTATTATATGGATAGTCAAGTGCACATTCCAACACTCAGACATAATTTACAAATGAAGCATTTGTGTTTAGTGAGTTTGTCAGATCAGAGGATGTTGGGATGTTCTCTTGATTAGTGAGTGAATTGGACTATTTTCCTGTCCTGCTAAGCATTCAAAATGTAATGAGTGCTTTTGGGTGTAAGGGAGAATGTAAAAGGTACATTATTTTCTTTAGGAATGTAGTGAAGTAAAGGTAAAAGTTATCAACAATATAAATAATAAAGTAAAGTACAGATACCCCCAAAAACTACTTAAGTACTACTTTAAAGTATTTTTCAAAAGTACACACCACTGCCGACCGGTGGTTTCAAAGCCTCTCACTGGACAATACATAGCATCAGCAATCCAAGGTTTCACAAGAGGTTGGTTGGGGAGGATGTGGGGAGGGAATGCTCGTGGTAATGGCGGTAGCGAAATTAGTGGAATGGAATCAAACACATGGTTTCTATATGTTTGATCCCATTTCATTAGCGCCATACCAGCCATTTTTATGAGCTGTCCTCCCTTCAGCAGCCTCCACTGCAGAGTTTATATACATTATTGGCAATGATCATCTTGATCAACTGCATCTGTTGACGGATGGGAGAAGTAACTGACATACTCCTATCACAAATCATTGTAAGGCCCAAGTGCAGACTGTGAAGTAACAATGTGCAGGCAAACAACAAGTCAAGGCAGGCAGGGGTCGATAATACAGAGTAGGAGCAAAGGTACAGGACGGCAGGCAGGCTCAGATACGGGTAGAATGGTCATGCAGGCGGGTAAAGGGTCAGGACAGGAAAGGGTCAAAAACCAGGAGGACGATAAAAAGAGAGGCTGGGAAAAGACAGGAGCTGACAGGACGAAAGCTGGTAAGCTTGACAAACAAGACGAACTGGCAACAGACAAACAGAGAACACAGGTCTAAATAGACAGGGGATAATGTGGAAGATGGGAGACACCTGGAGGGGGGTGAGACAAGCACAAAGACAGGTGAAACAGATCAGGGCGTGACACTCCAATTGTATTACTGAACAAAAATATAAACACAAATTGTAAAGTGTTGGACCCATGTTTCATGAGCTGAAATAAAAAGATCCCAGAAATTTTATTAATGCAAAGAAAGTGTCATTCTCTCACATTTTGTGCACACATTTGTTTAGAATCCCTGTTTTTGAGCATTTCTCCTTTGCCAAGATAATCCATCCAACTGACAGGTCTGGTATATCAAGAAGCTGATTAAACACCTTGATCATTAAAACTTCTTAAGGCTAGGGGGCAGTATTTGACCCAGATTGTAGTTCCTATGGCGTCCACTAGATGTCAACAGTCTATAGAAATTGTTCAATGTTTTTTTTTTAAATGAAGAAGTAGTCGTATTCTTTCTAAGTGTCACTCAGGTGGACTCTAGTCTTTTGGTGCGCGTGAATGAGAGCGCGCTCGTCGTTGTTTTTCTCTGGTATTGGAAACAGGTTATTCAGTCTTAAATTTGATTGATTCTTTACATATTGGGGGACCTGAGGTTGGATTACAAACATTGTTTGAAATGTTTGGACCATGTTTACAGGTAACTTATTAGATCCTTTGTAGGCATGTTGGGCGAGTTGGAATCGGTGTATTTCTGAATCAAATGCGCAAAATAAACTGACATTTTTGGGATATAAAGAAGGACTTTATCAAACAAAACGACCATTCATTGTGTAACTGAGACCTTTGGGATTGCAAAAAGATAATTTTCAAAGGTAAGCAAACTATTTTATCGCTATTTTTTTTTTTTTTACCTTTATTTAACTAGGCAAGTCAGTTAAGAACAAATTCTTATTTTCAATGACGGCCTGGGAACAGTGGGTCAACTGCCTGTTCAGGGGCAGAACGACAGATTTGTACCTTGTCAGCTCGGGGGTTTGAACTCGCAACCTTCCGGTTACTAGTCCAACGCTCTAACCACTAGGCTACACTGCCGCCCAGAAACTGTTTAGCAGAGGATGGTTTCGATCCACCGACCTCTGGGCCCAGCACGCTTCCGCTGCGCAACTCTGCTTCCATCCACCCCAGCTGGGGGTGACTTTCATGAGCCATCTGTATGGTTGGAAAATGTTTTTCATGCTTTTGTATGCGGGGCGCTATCCTCAGATAATCGCATGGAATGCTTTCACCATAAAGCCTTTTTGAAATCTGACAAAAAAGCTTTTAAATGATGTAAGACACTTGCATCATCATGAATGTTTAATATTACGAATTTAGTATTTTTGAATTTCGCTCTCTGCAATTTACCGGGAGTTGTCAAATCGATCCCGTTAACCTCTTGGAACTCTAGGGGCAGTATTTCATTTTTGGATAAAAAAACGTTCCCGTTTTAAACAAGATATTTTGTCACGAAAAGATGCTCGACTATGCATATAATTGACAGCTTTGGAAAGAAAACATTCTGACGTTTCCCAAAACTGCAAAGATATTATCTGTGAGTGCCACAGAACTGATGTTACAGGTGAAACCAAGATGAAACTTCAAACAGGAAATGAGCAACATTTTTGAAGCGCTGTTTTCCAGTGTCTCCTTATATGGCTGTGAATGCGCCAGGAATGAGCCTACAATGTCTGCCGTTTCCCCAAGGTGTCTGCAGCATTGTGACGTATTTGTAGGCATATCATTAGAAGATTGACCATAAGAGACCACATTTACCAGGTGCCCGCCCGGTGTCCTGCATCGAAATTGGTGCACAAACTTCAGCTGCAAGTATTTTTCCATGTGATTGAGAGGAGAAAGCAGACTTCCACGAACGATATGTCAATGAAGAGATATGTGAAAAACACCTTGAGGATTGATTCTAAACAACTTTTGCCATGTTTCAGTCGATATTATGGAATTAATTTGGAAAAAAGTTTGACGTTTTGGTGACTGAATTTTCGTTTTTTTTGGTAGTAAAACGTGTTGTACAAAACAGCGATTTCTCCTACACAAAGCATCTTTCAGGTAAAACTGAACATTTGCTATCTAACTGAGAGTCTCCTCATTGAAAACATCCAAAGTTCTTCAAAGGTAAATGATTTTATATGAATGCTTTTCTGATTTTTGTGAAAATGTTGCCCGCTAAATGCTACGCTAAATGCTACGCTAGCTATCAATACTCTTACACAAATGCTTGTTTTGCTATGGTTGAAAAGCATATTTTGAAAATCTGAGATGACAGTGTTGTTAAGAAAAGGCTAAGCTTGAGAGCTAGCATATTTATTTCATTTCATTTGCGATGTTTATGAATAACGTTGCGTTATGCTAATGAGCTTGAGGCTATAACTTGATACAGGTTTTTTTCGTAGCCAAACGTGAACAAAACGGAGCGATTTGTCCTACACAAATAATATTTTTAGAAAAACTGAACATTTGCTATCGAACTGAGAGTCTCCTCATTGAAAACATCTGAAGTTCTTCAAAGGTAAATGATTTTATTTGATTGCTTTTCTTGTTTTTGTGAAAATGCTGCTGGCTGAATTCTAGGCTTATAGCTATGCTAGCTATCAATACTCTTACACAAATGCTTGTTTAGCTATAGTTCAATAGCATATTTGAAAATCTGAGATGACAGTGTTGTTAACAAAAGTCTAAGCTTGAGAGCAAATATATTTATTTCATTTCATTTGCGATTTTCATGAATAGTTAACGTTGCGTTATGCTAATGAGCTTGAGGCTATAAATAGGATCCCGGATACGGGATTGCTCGTCGCATGAAGTTAACGGGATTCTAGCCATAAGGGATCCCTAAGAGGTACTTTACTTGAACTGGGGACAATAAAAGTCCACTCTAAAATTTGCAGTTTTGGGAGGGAGCTTGCTATGGCAATTTTAATGCTCAAAGATTCCGTGACGAGATCCAGAGGCCCATTGTTGTGCCATCCAGAGCCATCACCTCATGTCACACCTGTCAAACAGGAGACATATGTGGCAGGGTCTATAGTCAATCACGGATTACAAAAAGAAAACCAGGATTTCGTAGACACCGTCTTGCTCCCAGACAAATTAAACAACGTCTTTGCTCACTTTGAGGACAATACAGTGCCACTGGCACAGCCCGCTACCAAAACCTGTGGGCTCTCTTTCACCATCTCCAACGTGAGTTAAACATTTAAACGTGTTAACTCTCGCAAGGCTGCCACCCCAGACGGCTTCCCTAGCCACGGCCCCAGAGCATGCGCAGACCAGCTGGCTGGTGTGTTTATGGACATATTCAATCAATCCCTATCCCAGTCTGCTGTGCCCACATGCTTCAAGAGGGCCAGCATTGTTCCTGTTCCCAAGAAAGCTAAGGTAACTGAGCTAAACGACTATCACCCCGTAGCGCTCACTTCTGTCATTATGAAGTGTTTTGAGAGACTAGTCAAGGGTCATATCACCTCCACCCTACCTGATACCCTAGACCCACTCCAATTTTCTTACTGACCCAATAGGTCCACAGACGACGCAATCGCAATCACAATCGCACTGCACATTGCCCTATCCCATCTGGATAAGAGGAATACCTACAGTTGAAGTCGGAAGGTTACATACACTTAGGTTGGAGTCATTACAATTAGTTTTTTAACCACTCCACAAATTTCTTGTTAACAAATTATAGTTTTGGCAAGTCGGTTAGGACATCTACTTTGTGTTTGACACAAGTCATTTTTCCAACAATGGTTTACAGACAGATTATTTCACCTATAATTCACTGTATCACAATTCCAGTGGGTCAGAAGTTGACTGTGCCTTTAAACAGCTTAGAAAAATCCAGAAAATTGTGTCATGGCTTTAGAAGCATCTGATAGGTTAAATGATATCATTTGAGTCAATTGGAGGTGTACCTGTGGATGTATTTCACGGCCTACCTTCAAACTCAGTGCCTCTTTGATTGACATCATGGGAAAATCAAAAGAAAGCAGCCATGACTGAAAAAGAATTGTCGACCTCCACAATTCTGGTTCATCCATGTGAGCAATTTCCAAACACCTGAAGGGTCCACGTTCATCTATACAAACAATAATATGCAAGTATAAAGGCCATGTAACCACGCAGCTGTCATACCGCTTAGGAAGGAGACGTTTTCTGTCCCCTGGAGATTAACGTACTTTGGTGCGAAAAGTGCAAATCAATCCCAGAACAACAGCAAAGAACCTTTTGAAGATGCTGGAGGAAACAGGTACCAATTATCTATATCCACAGTAAAACGAGTCCTATATTGACAGAACCTGAAAGGCCACTCAGCAAGGAAGAAGCCACTGCTCCAAATCCGCCATAAAAAAGCCAGACCACGGTTTGCAACTGCACATGAGGACAAGATCATACTTTTGTGAGAAATGTCCTCTGGTCTGATGGAACACAAATAGACCTGTTTGGCCATAATGACCATCGTTATGTTTGGAGGAAAAAGGGGGAATCTTGCAAGAGCACTATCCCAACTGTGAAGCACGTGGGTGGCAGCATCATGTTGTGGGGGTGCTTTGCTACAGGAGGGACTGGTGCACTTCAAAAAATAGATGGCATCATGAGGTAGGAAAATTATGTGGATATATTGAAGCAACATCTCAAGACATCAGTCAGGAAGTTAAAGCTTGGTCGCAAATGGGTCTTCCAAATTGACAATGACCCCAAGCATACTTCCAAAGTTGTGGTAAAAATGGCTTAAGGACAACAAAGTCAAGGTATTGGAGTGGCCATCACAAAGCCCTGACCTCAAACCTATAGAAGATTTGTGGGCAGAACTGAAAAAGCGTGTGCAAGCAAGGAGGCCTACAAACCTGAGTCAGTTACACCAGCTCTGTCAGAAGGAATGGGCCAAAATTCAACCAACTTATTGTGGGAAGCTTGTGGAAGGCTCCCCAATATGTTTGACACAAGTTAAACAATTTAAAGGCAATGCTACCAAATACTAATTGAGTGTATGTAAACTTCTGCCCCACTGGGAATGTGATGAAATAAATTAAAGCTGAAATAAATAATTCTCTCAACTATTATTCTGACATTTCACATTCTTAAAATAAAGTGGTGATCCTAACTGATATATGACAAGGAATTGTCATGTATGTTAACTTCCGACTTTAACCTCTTACACTTATGGTGGCGCTATTTCATTTTTGGAAGAAAAACGTTCCCGTTTTAAACAAGATATTTTGTCACAAAAAGATGCTCGACTATGCATATAATTGCTACTGTTCGAAAGAAAACACTCTGACGTGTCCAGAAATACAAATATCTTCTCTGTGCGTGCCCTTTAACGTGAGCTTCAGGCAAAACCAAGATGACTTGGCATCCAGGAAATGACAAGGATTTTGAGGCTCTGTCTTTCATGATCTCCTTATATGGCTGTGAACGCAAGAGGAATGAGTCTGCCCTTTCTGTCGTTTCCCCAAGGTGTCTGCAGCATTGTGACGTATTTGTAGGCAGATCGTTGGAAGATTGACCATAAGAGACCACATTTACCACGTGTCCGCCCGGTGTCCTGCGCCGAAATTGGTGCGCAAAAGTCACCTGCCAGTATTTTTCCATGGGGCACAGAGAGAGAAGCAAGCTTCCATGAACTGCATGTCAATGAAGAGATATGTGAAAAAACACCTTGAGGATTGATTCCAAACAACGTTTGCCATGTTTCGGTCGATATTATGTAGTTAATCCGGAAAAAGTTTCACGTTGTAGGTGACTGCATTTTCGGTTCGTTTCGGTAGCCAGGCGCAATGTAGAAAACGGAACGATTTCTCCTACACACAGACGCTTTCAGGAAACACTGCGCATTTGGTATGTGGCTGGGAGTCTCCTCATTGAAAACATCAGAAGCTCTTCAAAGGTAAATGATTTTATTTATTTGGTTATCTGGCTTTTGTGAAAATGTTGCGTGCTACATGCTACACAAAATGCTATGCTAGCTTTGCATACTCTTACACAAATTAGTCAATTTCTATGGTTCAAAAGCATATTTTGAAAATCTGAGATGACAGTGTTGTTAAGAAAAGGCTAAGCTTGAGAGCAAACGCATTATTTTAATTTTATTTGCGATTTTCAGAAATCGTTAACGTTGCGTTATGCTAATGAGCCTGAGGCTTAGTCACAATCCCGGATCCGGGATGGGGAGTTTCAAGAGGTTAACTGTATGTAAGAATGCTGTTTATCGACTACAGCTCAGCATTTAACACCATAGTACCCTCCAAACTCGTCATTAAGCTCGTGACCCTGGGTCTCGACCCTGCCCTGTGCAATTGGGTCCTGGACTTTCTGATGGGCCGCCCCCAGGTGGTGAGGGTAGGAAAAACATATCCACCCCGCTGATCCTCAACACTGGGAACGCACAAGGGTGCGTTCTCAGCTCTGTCCTGTACTCCCTGTTCACCCATGACTGCGTGGCCATGCACGCCTCCAACTCAATCATCAAGTTTGTAGACGACACTACAGTGGTAGGCTTGGTAACCAACAATGACAAGACGGCCTACAGGAAGGAGGTGAGGGCCCTCAGAGTGTGGCATGTGGAATATAACCTCAAACTCAACGTCAACAAAACAAATGAGATGATTGTGGACTTCAGGAAACAGCAGAGGGATCACCCCCCTATCCACATCGACGAGACAGTGGTGGAGAAGGTGGAAAGTTTTAAGTTCCATCGGCGTACACATCACGGACAAACGGAATTGGTCCACCCACACAGACAGCGTCGTGAAGAATGCGCAACAGCGCCTCTTCAACCTCAGGAGGCTGAAGAAATTTGGCTTGTCATTGAAAACACTCACACACTTTTACAGATGCACAATCAAGAGCATCCTGTCGAGCTGTGTCACAGCCTGGTATGGAAACTGCTCCCCCCACAACCGTAAGGCTCTGCAGAGGGACAAACTACCTGCACAACGCATCACCGGGGACAAACTACCTTCCCTCCATGACACCTACATCACCCGATGTCACAGGAAGGCCAAAAAGATCATCAAGGCCAGCAACCATCCGAGCCACTGCCTGTTCACCCAGCTATCATCCAGAAGGCGAGGTCAGTACAGGTGCATCAAATCTGGGACTTAGAGCCTGAAAAACAGCTTCTATCTCAAGGCCATCAGACTGTTCAACAGCCATCGCTAACATTGAGTGGCTGCTGCCAACATACAGACTCAAATCTCCAGCCACTTTAATAATTAATAATTGGATGTAAATAATGTATCACTTTTCACTTTTAACAATGGCACTTTATAAAATGTTTACATACCCTACATGTCATATGTATATACCGTACTCTATACCATCTACTGCATCTTGCCTAAGCAGCACGGCCAGCGCTCATGCATATATTTATGTGTACTGTACATATTCTTATTCATCCCTTTACATTTGTGTGTATAAGGTGTTGTTGTGAAATTGTCAGATTACTGGTTAGATATTACTGCATTGTCGGAACTGGAAGCATAAGCATTTCGCTACACTCGCATGAACAATTTGATTTGATTTGATGTTTCAGCATGATAATGCAGGGCCCCATGTCACAAGGATGTGTACACAATTCCTGGGATGTGCCCAGTTCTTCCATGGCCTGCATACTCATTGAGCTTGTCTGGGATGCTCTGGATCGACGTGAACGACAGCGTGTTCCAGTTCTTCTGAGTTCTGCACTACAACTCAGTTGTAGCAGTAGAAAAACCTATTCTAGTGGAATGTGAACACAATGTGTATAGTGTAGTTAAGAAGCCAGTAGAATTTCAAGGTGGTGTTAATAACATGGAGACTTTAAGAAAGTTGAATGGATGCAGGAGAAAGCAAAACCTCCTCGCCACACACCTGTATATAGTTTACTGAACGTTTTTAAGACACACTCTAGTGGGGGAAGAAAGCTGTTGAATAGTGTTAGTTGATTTTCATTTCAATAACTTTGCCATGCCTGTTTTTACCATTTGAGTCTTTATTCAGCAATAAGTAGTGTCTGAATCTCAAATGTGCCTTAGACCTTCAGCCAGACAAGCACTAATTATGTTTTTGAAAGATTTTTTGCAGTATAATTTCTGCAAACGCCAGTGTCCTTCTAACAGTTTAGTGGAACATACTCACATGGCCAGACTCTTCTCGGCTAGCTCTGCATTTCTGTGCATACAAGGTATGCAGACGCCACGCATGTCTTCAGAAATGAAAAATGGCAATCCAACATTCCTTCATATCCTCACAATCATTAATATTACCATGAATGTCATATTTACACCTACCCATTGAACACAGACGGCCTATGTGTCCTACATACATACATCTGATTGACTGCCTTGTTCTGGCATGTGAATTTAATTCCAGGCATTTTTCTCGAGCATATTTCAGGCAGAACATTATCAGGGTGTCTTCTACATAAACAAACTGAGCTAGGGAGTAGCTTGTTAGCATTGCCATTTCTAGATGCTGATGGATGCGCAGTTATGTGTGAAGGCTCCAGGAAAAATCTCTCTCCGTGTGTATTCCATAAGACGACTGTTCGTTAGGCTTTCACTGTGACAAGTATGAAGTGATATTAATGCCAACCTGAAAGGTTGAATTCCAATAAAATTTATGTTGGCACTGTTATCACTCCATACACAAGCTTCACCTTGCCTGTAATTTGAGTGATAGAGTATGCAAATAAGTCCGTTGTAGCCTTGGTATGAGTAATTCCCTCGCCTGGAATGTGTCAGGATTCGGTGCGGTGGGAAATGGTATATTGCTAAACAACCATGTCCCTAAAGAAGCAGACTGCTTGGCAGTTTCTGACTATGCTCACCCCACGGAGCTTTAGAAGAATGCGTTGGAAGCTCCAGATTAGCACTAATGGGTACAGCAAGACTGGAAGGCAGACTACACGCCTACAAGTGGGGATTGAGATGCATGCATCCTACAGCCGCCACACTAAGCCTGCCGCCCCAAACCCTCTCTCAGGCAGCAGCACCTGTACATCCATAAAGGAAGTGAAGAAGCCTGACGAGGCAGTGTGGCTGAGCAGATGCAACACCACATCAAACATCAAGCAGGATGTGATGATTCACAAACAGGACTTCCGTAGAGAGGGAGGTGGAGGTGGTAGGGGATTTGGGGAATGGGCGAGGTGGTGTGTGTGTGTGTAGGAGTTTGGTGCCGGATTGGGCCGGACGAAGAATGTGTAGAAGGGTAGGGGGGATATGTTGCTATAGAGATACTGCCACGAAGGAGAGAGAGAGGCGGCACATAAGATGTCGATGGGGAGATTTCTAGGTGTGGGCGCAAAGAGGGGAGCTATGGCGGGCCAGGAAATGTTGCCGGTGGAGGGAGAATGTTTGGAGAGGGTTAGGGGAATGGATGAGGTGTCAGCAAGGGACAGGGAAGGGCAGGATGCTGGGCACAGCGTGCGGAGGCTGGAGCATAGTGGAACAGGGCCTCTCTCTTTCAATCTCTCGCTCTCCTTCCCTCTCTCTGTTTCCGTCTCTCGCTCTCCTTTCCTCTCTCTCTCTCTCCTTCTCTCTCTCTCTCTCTCTCTCTCTCCTTCCCACCCTCTCTCTCATTCCCCCCTCTCTCTCATTCCCTCTCTCTCTCTCTCTCTCTCATTCCCCCCCTCTCTCTCATTCCCTCTCTCTCTATCTCCTTCTCTCTCTCTCTCTCCTTCCCCCTCTCTATCTCCTTCCCCCTCTCTCTCATTCCCCCTCTATCTCTCATTTCCCCTCTCTCTCTCATTCCCCCTCCCTCTCATTTCCTCTCTCTCTCATTCCCCCTCTCTCTCTCATTCCCCTCTCTCTCTCATTCCCCCTCTCTCTTATTCCCCCTCTCTCTCTCTCATTCCCTCTTTTTCTCTTCTTCTCTCTCTCTCTCTCTCCTTCTCTCTCTCTCTCTCTCTCCTTCCCCCTCTCTCTCCTTCCCCCTCTCTCTCTCCGTCCCCTCTCTCTCTCCATCCCCCCTCTCTCTCATTCCCCCTCTCTCTCTCATTCCCCCTCTCTCTCTCATTCCCTATCTCTCCCTCTCTCATTTTCCCCCTCTCTCATTCCCTCGCTCTCTCATTCCCTCTCTCTCTGTCTCTCATTCCCCTCTCTCTCTCTCTCTCTCTCTCATTTCCCCCCCTCTCTCTCTCATTCCCCCTCTCTCTCTCATTCCCTATCTCTCTCTTTCTCTCTCTCTCTCTCTCTCTCTCTCTCTCTCTCTCTCTCTCTCTCTCTCTCTCTCTCTCATTCCCCCTCTCTCTCATTCCCTATATCTTTCTCTCTCTCTCATTCCCCCTCTCTCTCTCATTCCCCCTCTCTCTCCTTCTCTCTCTCTCTCTCTCTCCTTCTCTCTCTCTCCTTCCCCCTCTCTTTCTCCTTCCCCCTCTCTCTCTCCGTCCCCCTCTCTCTCTCATTCCCCCTCTCTCTCTCTCATTCCCTATCTCTCTCTCTCTCTCTCTCTCTCTCTCTCTCATTCCCCCTCTCTCTCTCTCATCCCCCTCTCTCTCACCCCCTCTCTCATTCCCCCTCTCTCTCTCATTCACCCTCTCTCTCTCATTCCCCCTCTCTCTCATTCCCCCTCTCTCTCTCAATCCCCCCCTCTCTCATTCCCTCCTCTCTCTCATTCCCTCTCTCTCTCTCTCATTCCCTCTCTCTCTGGGGACAGGCTGGTTTGAAAGATCATGTGGACGCGACGAGACACCCACACGCCACTCCCCTGACTAATTACTCTCTTCTGACAGTTGTTATCTTAGGAAAATGGCGGTAACGCATCACTGCACATGAAAGGTGCGTGGGGGGAAATGTAATGAGCACCAGCTGAATGTGCAGTGAATTTCAGGGACAAGGACACATACGATGATACATTGTAACTCAGTAGTATCTCTTTCCAGTAAGCAGTAAGGTAGAGGAGCTGGTTGAGATCACGGTGGGAAGGAACAGGGATCCTTGTGCCTCTTATGAATTATTAAGACCAAGGAAGATCACCTAAATATCTTTGACAATTGTACAGTACCACATTGGTTCTTGTAACAGAGGACAGAGATGAAGGTGTTTGTGTGGGCTGATGGTGGACACAGGTAGGTAAACCAAAAACCTCTGAAAACATCATGCTTCGCCAGTATACAGTGCCACACAGACATCAGTCGAGAACGGGGAAGGAAACCGGCTATAAGCCTCACTGTGTCACTGCAGGGTTTAACATCTCATCCATAATGGAAATGTTTCCTGGCTCTCCATTCAAAATGCATTGCTGTCCATAGACACATTGTTTTGTTCAGGTGGCATTGGGGTCATTGAAGGCCAAGCATCATGAATGGTGACAGTTCAATGCTAATTGACACTGACACCAATGCTTAGGTGTCTACTTTTTGCGTAAGAGGTTAGTGAGAGGGTGTCTCGGGTAACAGAACACCTTGGCCTTGGTAGACAAGGATCATGCGATACGTCACACCATCCATGGGTTTTGTTACTTAGGTAAGAAACGGAAGAACATTTCCAAAATCGTGGAGGTTCTATCTAAAACTGTCCAATAAGAAAGGCTTGTTTTTTTTCTTTGCTAAAATGTTTGCTAAAGTGAGCCCAAATGAATAAGACCCAGCCCTTCTGATTGGAGTCACTGGGTTCATTTAAGGATTTTTATTTGGGCTGTGGGAATGAAACCTAACACAGTAAGCTGTCAACAAGTGTCAGGTGAACTAAGTAGCCTACAAGCAGACAAGAATAGCTAGATGTATACTGAACAGAACTATAACCGCAACATGGAACAATTTCTAAGACTTTACTGAGTTACAGTTCATATAAGGAAATCATTCAAGTGAATCATTAGGCCCTAATCTATAGATTTCACATGACATGGAATACAGATATGCATCTGTTGGTCACAGATACATTAAAAAAAGGTAGGATCACAAAACCAGTCAGTGTCTGGTGTGACAATTAGCCTCGTGCAGCGTGACACATCTCCTTCGCATCGAGTTGATCAGGCTGTTGATTGTGGCCTGTGGAATGTTGTCCCACTCCTTTTCAATAGCTGTGTGAAGTAGCTAGATATTGGCAGGAACTGTAAAATCCTGTCGTACGCGTCGATTCAGAGCATCTCCAACATGCTCAATGGATGACATGTCTGGTGACTATGCAGGCCATGGGAGAACTGGGACATTTTCAGCTTCCAGGAATTGTGTACACATCCTTGCGACATGGGGCCATGCATTATCATGCTGAAACATGAGGTGATGGATGAATGCCACGACAATGGGCATCAGGACCTCCTCACGGTATCTCTGTGCATTCAAATTGCCACTAATAAAATGCAATTGTGTCCGTTGTCCATAGCTTATTCCTGCCCATACAATTACCCAACCTCCACCATGGGGTGCTCTGTTCACAACATTGATATTTGCAAACTGCTCACCCACACAAGACCATACACGTAGTCTGTGGTTGTGAGGCCAGTTGGAAATACTATGAAATTCTCTAAAACAACGTTGGAGGCGGCTTATGGTAGAGAGATCAACATTCATTTTTCTGGTAACATATGTGGTGGACAATCCTGCAGTCAGCATGCCAAATGCACGCTCCTTCAAAACTTGAGGCATCTGTGGCATTGTATTGTGTGACAAAACTGCACATTTTAGAGTGGCCTTTTATTGTCCCCAGCACAAGGTGCACCTGTGTAATGATTGTGCTGTTTAATCAGCTTCTTGATATGTAACACCTGTCAGGTGAATGGATTATCTTGGCAAAGGAGAAATGCTCACTAACAGGGATGTAAACATATGTGTGCAAACCATTTCAGAGATATACACTGATTGTGCGATTGTGAGTTGATTCAGTAGGTCTTTACACATACTGTAGTGAGATGTGTCTGCAAAGAAAGTAACTTGAAGTTAGTGTGACGCTAAATGCTCTTTTGCTTGCCTGTTCCAAAATGAAAATGTTGTTTATGGCCTTAGGGCTGGGGTCTACATGACTGCAGAACACCTGTTGAGACAAAGCCTACCTCAGATGCATATTAGCCAGCAGCAGAATACACGTGACACTGTGACACCGGCATGTGAGTTGCAGTTCAATGGAGGCACATTACATTTTTCCTCAATGAGTTTTCAGAAGTTTGTTTAATTTGTGTTCTGGGTGTAGGAATTTGGCACTTCACACTGGATGAATCAATGTTATTTCCACATCATTTCAATAATATTACACTGAACCAATGTGGGATAGACGTTGAAGTGACGTCTGTGGTAAGTGGGTTGATTTAGAAATCAGCAGGCCCTTGGCATGTGTGTAACTTAACTCCCTCAGCCAGGGACATTCTGCTGTGCAAATTACATAAACTTATTCCATTTGATTGACAAGTGGAGAAGCTCTAACTGTAACTGTGTGGGATATTCAGAGCATGGTAGGATGAGTCGACCATGACACTGGGTAAGACAAGAGCTCCAAGGGTGCGGTTTCCAGAGTGACTCCTGTATTTCCAGTGGAACTCAGGGTCACTGTGTGGTGAGGCCACCCATGTCTGGCCATGCAGGGCCTTGTGTGCTGTACAGAAGACATTAAACAGGCATTTGGACCAGTTGACGAAATGCTTGGCCAAGCCCTGGAGTATTAAGAGCCAAGTCTACTAGAATTGTTGCACAGTCCACTATAAAGTTACTATGGGCACAGACCAAGACAGGTTCTACCCTAGGACCCACTCTATCCAGAACCCAGTCATTAACCTCAGGCCTTAATCTGCCCTGACCCACCAGTAGGTTCTCACATCACCATTTGGGAAACCAAGTTCTACCCCATTACAGCACTGTCAACTGCAATGAACTTTGTGCTCCACAGCCCACCTTAGAACCGCGTGTTCCCCTCTGTTCTTTGACACATATTCAACCCCCCCCAGAACTACTGTAAATGTTGGCTGTGATCTCCTGGATTTGTAAACACCAGACTAGGGCCAAACCCATACGGAAAAACTACATGATTTCACATGTGATATTTCAAATGACATTTTTCATGTGGATTTTAAAAACATTTGAAATCATTTTAAACCATGTGCTTTTGGAACACTTCACGTGATGATATTTCATCATGTGGATTTTCAAATGTGATCGCTTAACCTTTCACATGTGGGTTCAAATTTCCACATGTGATTTCACAGGTGATGCCCTGCAAATAAAAATTATTCACACACAGACAGTGGTTTTAACACTTTGACTACATTGTTTATGCTTATTTATGTAGTAATTATTATTCAACATGTCCTTACCCGCGATTTTAACTCACAACCTCTTGGTTCACTGCATGAGAATCGTCCTGCTACGTCATCATGTCTGTGTCAATAACTGATTTCACCTGTATTCCTACACTTTGAACTTCAAAGTGCATCTCAGCTTTGTTAACACCTCAAATATTTTGAAATAATTAAATGTAATCAATGATGAGATAATAGTCAGAGATGTATTACACATATTGGATGTGCATGGGAATGCTACAGACTTTGTGGTGCAGCAGAAAGGTCAGTGTAACTCAAATCCAAAGGTCGTGAGTTAATATCCCAGGTGGGGACTTATTTTTTCGGAACCGCTACTGTATGACACATGAAATTGCACAAGTAAAAAACATGTGTATATCACGTGTAAAGTGTTCCAAAAACACATTTTCACATGTGAAATGTCACATAAAGTGTTCCAAAAACACGTTTTCACATGATTTCACATGCAAAATGTCATGTTTCATGTGTGAAGTCATGTGTCTTAATATAAAGTATAAACCTGGTGTTACTGCAGAAATATCTGATGTACTCCCAAACAAAAGATGTCAAGTTCAAATCCCCAAAGACTTAATGTATACTCTACGGCAGGGGTATTCAATAATTCCAGAGCCTGCTGGTTTTCTGTTTTGCCTAAAAATGAATTGCAACTGCCTGGATCCCAGATCTACATTTTTTTATTTATTTTACCTTCATTTAACTTGGCAAGTCAGTCAAGAACCAATTCTTATTTACAACGACAGCCTAGGAAGAGTGGGTTAACTGCCTGTTCAGGGGCAGAACAACAGATTTGTACCTTGGGGGTTTGAACTTGCAACCTTCCGGTTACTAGTCCAACTCTCTAACCACTAGGCTACCCTTCCGCCTCAGTGCCTTATTAGAGGGGAACAATGAAAAAACAAAGTGGAACTGGATTCGAGGTTGAGATTTCTGCTCACATATCTGGTGGTGTAGCTGCACTATAGTAGGACATTTCAGGTTTCTAGCCTCTGAGAGATTATGAGTTCAAATCAGCATACTGTCAATGCATACTGTCACAGTGGCTTGCAAAAGTATTCACCCTACTTGGCATATTTCCTATTTTGTTGCCTTACAACCTGGAATTAAAATAGATTTTTGGGGGGTTTGTATCATTTGATTTACACACCATGCCTACCCCTTTGAAGACGCAAAATATTTTTATTGTGAAACAAACAAGAGATAAGACAAAAATACAGAACATGAGCTTGCATAACTATTCACCCCCCCCAAAGTCAATACTTTAAAGAGCCACCTTTTACAGCAATTACAGCTGCAAGTCTCTTGGGATATGTCTCTATAAGCTTGGCACATCTAGCCATTGGGATTTTTGCCCATTCTTCAAGGAAAAACTGCTCCAGCTCCTTCAAGTTGGATGGGTTCCACTGGTGAATAGAAATCTTTAAGTCATACCACAAATTCTTAATTAGATTGAGGTCTGGGCTTTGACTAGGGCATTCCAAGACATTTAAATGTTTCCCCTTAAACCACCCGAGTGTTGCTTTAACAGTATACTTAGGGTCATTGTCTTGCTGGAAAGTGAACCTCCGTACCAGTCTCAAATCTTTGGAAGACTGAAACAGGTTTCCCTCAACAATTTCCCTGTATTTAGCGGCATCCATCATTCCTTCAATTCTGACCAGTTTCCCAGTCCCTGCCAATGAAAAACATCCCCACAGCATGATGCTGCCACCACCATGCTTCACTCTGGGGATGGTGTTCTCGGGTTGTGTAGAGGTGTTGGGTTTACGCCAGAGAGCATTTTAGTCTCATCTGACCAGAGCACCTTCTTCCATGTTTGGGAGTCTGCAACATGCCTTTTGGCGAACACCAAACATGTTTGCTTATTTTTTTCTTTAAGCAATGGCTTTCTTCTCGCCACTCCTCGGTAAAGCCCAGCTCTGGGGAGTGTACGGCTTAAAGTGGTCCTATGGACAGATACTCCAATCTCTGCTGTGGAACTTTGCAGTTCATTCAGGGTTATCTTTGGCCTCAAAGATAACAGTTTTCAATGGTATTAACATAATTGCAAAAGGTTTTTCTTATGATCAATTAGCCCTTTTAAAATGATAAACTTGGATTTAGCTAACACAACGTGCCATTGGAACACAGTAGTGATGGTTGCTGATAACGGGCCTCTGTACGCCTATGTAGATATTCCATAAAATAATCTGCAGTTTCCAGCTACAATAGTCATTTACAACAATAACAATGTCTACACTGTATTTCTGAACAATTTGATGTTATTTTAATGGATACAATTTTTGCTTATCTTTCAAAAACAAGGACATTTCTAAATGACCCCAAACCTTTGAATGGTAGTGTATTTTAAGAAGAGGTTGTGCATCAATAATGCCTGTAATTTATTATTAAAGACCATACTGTCCTTTCACATCAACACCTTAAATTAGCTGTGAAAATACAGTATAATATTCATGGTATCACATGTTGAAATTTTGCCTCCCCATGTTGTCACATTTCTTTCACATGACATCATGTTTTCACATGTACTCACGTGTAATTTCATATTTTCACATGTTGAGATTTTGCATCTCCATGCTGCCACATTTATTTCACATTAACTTCACATGAGATCACACGAGATCACATGTTTACATGTGAAATTCTTTCGTTTTTTCCGTAAAGGAACATTGTGCTGTGCCCCTATAAACATCCTGGTCACTAGTGACCAGACTACTGGATAAGTGTACCTGTTGTTAGTGAGAGGTGGAGCATGACAACGTAGTAACTCACAACAATAGTATGCCAGTTGTTAGTGTGACTAGCCTCCAGTTGCTGTCAGCTCCTGAGAAACAGAGAAAAGTGGTGACACAGCACACAGACATTCCATCAACACACCACACAATCTTCACATGCTGCCATATGGTTGACATAATATGTCACGAGCACTGAGCAGTCATAACAAGTGATCTAAGTTTGTGAGGAATAATCGTACCACTCGGTCACGGCATAGAGTCGTTGGGTTTGGCTATTGGTCTGATGATCATCTACCCAAAGATGTCTAGCATACTATTGAAATTAAATCATCTGCCATGATTGTGTACATGCTGGTCCTCCATGAAAGGAGTGCATTTTGCATGCCTTTAATATTTTAAGTAGAAGTTGTGCATCAATATTGAATTTTAAAAGCCTGCTATATTAAACGAAGTGCCCTAATCTATGGATTTCACATGAATGGGAATGCAGATATTGGTCACAGATACCTTAAAAAAGGTAGGGTCGTGAATCAGAAAAGCAGTCAGTATCTGGTGTGAACACCATTTGCCTCATGCAGCCCCATACAGAAAATAAATAAATGTCAATATACTTTCAGATGCACTTTCAAGAAACATGTGAAAATATAAAGAGTGATACATTTTGGCATACAGGGCATTCGGAAAGTATTCAGACCCCTTCACCTTTTCCACATTTTGTTACATTACAGCCTTTTCCTAAAAAAAACAACCCTCATCAATCTAAACACAATATCACATAATGAAAAAGCAAAAAAGGAAAGGTTGACAAATGTATACAAAAAATAAAATAAATGTATCACATTTACATAACTATGCAGACCTTAACTTAGTTGAAGTGCCTTTGGAACCAATTACCAATTACAATTTGGGGAGTGTCTCACGTTCATCTCTGCAGATCCTATTTTCTACACCCATTCAGCATCGTTCACACCCGCTTAAGCCTCAGCCCCAACCATCTCTTTAAGGATTCCCATATGAGGCCAAGATTTCAAAACATAAGGTTGGTTTATACTATGTCTATCGACAGTTGTCATCTTTACCATTCTATTGTCGTCCGACATCAAACTTGTCGTTGTCGGTATGAAAAAGTATAAACACAAAAACTACAGGCTGCATGACTAGAACTGTTGCAGTGAGCGTATTACTGCCACACCGGCAGTCACGAGGCAGGAGGCAGTCAAATTATCACTTGTAAATGAAGCCCTGCATAAGAAATGATGCCTTTTTCTAATCATAGCACCTCATGTAGCCTAGACCTTAGGCCTACAGTATATTTAATAATAAGGTTTGTATCACAATTTAAGTGGCCAAATCACTTCTTAAAATGAAGCACATTCATTCGCTTTACAATGGCTGTAAAGCCTAACTGGCATATTTAAGCAGAGCGTGATTTTCAAGTTTGGGGAAGCTAATTTTCACCATAAAAATGCACCTTTATAATAAAAGCATTACATGCGTAATACCATTTGCGGTCACTTTTGATAATGTTGTGTTCCGCTAACGGCACATTCACGCTTATAGCCTAGTACCATAT
The DNA here is from genome assembly GCF_036934945.1 of Oncorhynchus masou masou. NCBI lineage: Eukaryota > Metazoa > Chordata > Actinopteri > Salmoniformes > Salmonidae > Oncorhynchus > Oncorhynchus masou. The sequence continues at coordinate 19,154,315 of NC_088221.1, read as the reverse complement.
GCGCATTGCTATACTTATAATGTAAAGAAATAGCCTAATAGTTTTTCAACATTTTAACCTAAATGTTCTGATCTGTTGCGTAAGCTACATAGCATAAACACTTTTTTTGATGCTAGTGTTTGTATTAATTTGGATCTATCGCATCCCACAACTGTCCCGGACTTTGTTTGGAATATTTATTTCTCTTACAGAATAGAATAGGTCGACTTTCGTGCCATGGGGAATGGTAGATTGACATAGGCTAGTGCTTTTGCTGTTCGTTAGTCCTACTTATCTTGTGAAATTGTGAATGAGAGCCTATTAGTGTGTGTGTGTACAGCCAGTGCAAAAAATTTAGAGCAAAGCTCATGAAATTCAAGCAACTTTTTCAAATCATGATTATAATCTCTTAAAGCAGCCTTACAATGTATTAAAAATCAAAACATATAGCCCAACGTTTGTAGAACATCTAGTTACATTAATAATTCTAAATTAAGCATATAGGGGTACCTATTTCTTTAACAGCTCAACACAGAATAGCCGCAAGTGTGCACACCCTCAAATGTATTCTTCATTCTATAAAATAATATAAAATGATGCCACGGAATTATAAGCAAATCTTGTCTGCTTAAAACCTATCTGAGATAGGGGGACGCAAATGTCCCACTTGGCCAATTGCCAGGGAAAATGCAGAGGGCCAGACAAAATAAAATACTATAAAATTCAAACTTTCAGATTTCAAAAAGGCTTTTCGGAAAGCACACAAAGCTATTATCCGATGATAGCAAAACAGTAAACAAAGAGAGAGTAGCATATTTCAATCCTGCAGGCACCACACAAAACGCAGAAATAAAATATAAATCATGCCTTACCTTTGACGAGCTTCTTTTGTTGGCACTCCAATATGTCCCATAAACATCACAAATGGTCCTTTTGTTCGATTAATTCCGTCGATATACACTTAACACTGATTGAAAATACATTGCAGTTCTGTTATACTCACAGACAATATTTTTACAGTTTTGGAAACTTTAGAGTGTTTTCTATCCTAAGTTGTCAATTATATGCATATTCTATCATCTGGTCCTGAAAAAAAGCCTGTTTACTTTGGGAATGTTATTTTTTCAAAAATGAAAGGAGTGCCCCCTAGTTTCAAAAGGTTAATGAACTAGTGTAGCCCCCATCCGTTTGGCATAGCCACATCAGGACCCAACATAAGGACAACTCAGAGTATGCTATTATTTTCTTCTGAAAGAGAAGAATGTGTTTAGTTTAAGTCAGTCTAGCAAACCAGGCAAATAAAAGCAACTTTCTAAATAATGTGTTGGTTAGTTTCTAGCTTGTTAGCTAGCTAGCAAATGTGAAGTTAGCTGGCTAGCCAGTTCAAATAATGACCATATCATATAACTGACAACATCTTCACTTTAGCTCATTTGTTTTCATTATTACAGGAAAATAAACTCACAACAAGATCATTATTTACATGTTAATGGTGAGCCAATTACAGAAAATAGCTTACCGTATTGAGTGTGACGAAATAAAGTGGGGCATTGTACCAGAGAATTTTAGAATTTGGACACTGTCTCATTGGCCTAACATTATGTCCCAAATTGTCTTTGGTGCAGGTAATGTTCTTCACATTACCGTCTCTGGTAAGCACATACTATATCAAATTATGGTTACGGAAGGTGTAGTGAAATAGTTAATTGCATAGTGGGTATTTGTTTTGACATGTAGCTAACTAGCTAAACAATGAACCATAATCCCAACTCCTAACGTTACTACCCTGCATGAATGTGCAGGTAGCTAAAGCTAACCAACTAGCTAGGTTCAATGTTAGCTATCTAGCTTACATTAGGCTATAACTAGCAATTCAAATGGCTCTGAGATGCGAATAATATCACTACACAGATCATACACATAACGTTAGCTAGTGAGTTTTAAAAAATGATTACCTACACATACTGTTATAGACAAAAGCATGCTACATGGCAGACCAATCCAAACTCATGTCCAGCCCATCCATTATCTCAGCCAATCATGGCTAAACCAATCATGGCTAGTGGGAAGGTTCCTAACTTTTTCCATGGCTAAACCATTCATATTTACAGATGGCATACACATTTGTTATTAAGGCACAAGTTCATATGTTCCAGAAGGCTTTTTTGAAACGAGTAACAAATGTAAAAAATATTTAAGAACTTACATGTAAACATCACCATTTTTATTCCTTAAACAATAAGAAACATCTTAAAAAATTCACAATTCATATATGGTCCTGCTGTCATGACTTCCGCCGAAGTTGGTCCCTATCCTTGTTCGGGCGGTGTTCGGCGGTCGACGTCACCGCCCTTCTAGCCATCGCCGATTCACTTTTCATTTTCCATTGGTTTTGTCTTGTCTCCCATCACACCTGGTTCCAATTACATCAATTACATGTTGTGTATTTAACCCTCTGTCCCCCCCATGTCCTTGTCCGTAATTGTTTCTTATAGTGCTTGTGCACGGTATGCTGGTTATTATCGGATTTTGTTTGACCCATTTCATGTATTGTTCTGTTGACTGTGGTTTATGTTGAATAAACAACACCGTTGTAAATCAGTTTTCGCTCTCCTGCGCCTGACTCTCTGCCGCCAGTACGCACCTCATTACACCTGCATATGACCGCTAGGACGCATAATGAGTGATAATTGTGACCTGCTCGTGTTTGTTTTGTGATAACTGCACTGTGAAAATCGTTTACGATCCCAATTTAATTTAAACGTACTCTTAGAACGACACCTCTTGGATCCGGGAGAATTGCCATCAACTACACTAATTAGCATAACGCAACGGACAAAAAAAATCTTACTAGAAAATATTCATATTCACGAAATCGCAAGTGAAATATAGTGAAACACAGCTTAGCCTTTTGTTAATCACCCTGTCATCTCAGATTTTGAAATTATGCTTTCCAGCCAAAGCAAGACAAGCATTTGTGTACGTTTATCAATAGCCTAGCATAGCATTATGTCCAGCTAGCAGCAGGAAGCTTGGTCACGAATATCAGGAAAGGAATCAAATTAAATCGTTTACCTTTGATGAGGTTCGGATGTTTTCACTCACGAGACTCCCAGTTAGACAGCAAATGTTCATTTTGTTCCATAAAGATTATTTTTATAGCCGAAATACCTCCTTTTCTTGTTCACGTTTTTTTGAGAAATCCACCGGAAATTGCGGTCACGACAACGCTGAAAAAAAATACAAATTAGATCCATAATATCGACGGAAACATGACAAACGTTTTTTATAATCACTCCTCAAAGTGTTTTTCAAATATCTATTGGATAATATATCAACCGGGACAATTGGCTTTTCACTAGGAGTGAGAGGAACAATGGCCGCCTTTATCTATTACGCACAAATCACTCTGAGAGCCACCACTTGACCACTGACGCAATGTTGTCATTCACGGTAATTTTTCAAAATAAAAGCCTGAAACTATGTCTAGTGACTGTAGACACATTAGGGGAGCCATAGAAAAAGGAATCTGGTTGATATCCCTTTCAATGGTTAATAGGGATGCATAGGAACGCAGAGGTTTCAAAATAAGAGTCACTTCCTGATTGGATTATTCTCAAGCTTTCGCCTACAATATCAGTTCTGTTATACTCAAAGACAATATTTTTACCGTTTTGGAAACATTAGTGTTTTCTATCCTAAGCTGTCAATTATATTCATATACTAGCATCTGGTCCTGAGAAATAGGCCGTTTACTTTGGGAATGTTATTTTTCCAAAAATGAAAATAGTGCCCCCTAGCCTTAAGAGGTACGTTCACACCTCTAGTCTGTACCATTAGTTTTCAACCTTCCTCAGTTTTAAGGTTTAAATGCCTTGCTCAAGTGCCCACCCAATCAGACCCAGGATTGGAACCAGCAGTCTGGTTGCTGTCCCTTTAACGCTAAGGCTTAATTTTCATTGTTCCGTTCTCTCCAAATTTAACATACTGTGAAACTCAAATTCTCTCCCTTGACTTGACATCTGATTTCAGCCTGGTCTCATAGACTAGATGTAAACATAAATCTGGGAAAATATGTTAATAAGACAGAAGCATCCCACCCCAAGCGTTAGCGTCCCACCTATACAACAGCCAAATTCAAAACAGAAATCCCATAAATAAAATTCCTCAAACATTCAAGTATTATCCACCATTTTAAAGATAAACTTCTTGTAAATCCAACCACAGTGTCTGATTTAAAAAAGACTTTACTGTGAAAGCACACCATGCGATTATGTTAGGTCAGCAGCTAGTCACATAAAACCATACAGCCATTTTTCCAGCCAAAGAGAGGAGAATTAATCACTAACCTTTGATGATCATCAGATGGCACTCATAGGACTTCATGTAACATGTATGTTTGTTCGATAAAGTTCATATTTATATCCAAAAATCTCAGTTTACATTGGTGCGTTATGGTCAGAAATGCATTGTCTCAAACAAACATCCGGAGAAAGCACACTTTACGATTATGTTAGGTCTGCACCTAGCCACAGAGACCCATACAGCCATTTTCCAGCCAAGGAGAGTGTCACAAAATAGCAGGAATATGAATAGCATTAAAATGAATCACTTACCTTTGATCTTCATCTGGTGGCACTCCCAGGTCTCCATGTTAGACAATAAATGTTTGTTTTGTTCGCTAATGTCCCTCTTTATGACCCAATACCTCCTTTTGATTTGTGTGTTTTGTCCAGTAATCCGAATGCTTAAGTCCAGATGAAAAGTTTTTAAAAAGTACAATAAAAGTTAGTAGAAACATGCCAAATGATGTTTAAAATCAATCCTCCGGTTGTTTTTGTCATAAATAATAAATAATATTTCAACCGGACAAAAGCTTTGTCGATAGGACAGGAGAAACAAGAAAGGCGCGTTCCCGATCAGGTGAATGGCTGATGAATGGACATTTCCACTGGCCACTGATTGAAAGTGCTGTATCTCCCTCATATTTCCGAGTAAAATCCTGAAACAATGCCTAAAGACTGGCCACATGTAGAGGAAGCCATAGAGACCATGAACTGGGTCCTAAGTCTTTGTATGGTGGATAGGCTTTCAATGGAAAAACAGCCTTTCAAAATAATAGTACTTCCTGGTTGGATTTTCCTCGGGTTTTCGTCTGTCATATCGGTTCTGTTATACTCACAGACATTATTTTAACAGTTTTGGAAAATTTAGAGTTTTTTCTATCCAAATCTACTAATTATATGCATATCCTATCTTCTGGGCCTGAGTAGCAGGCAGTTTACTTTGGGCATGCTTTTCATCCAAAATTCTGAATGCTGCCCCCTAACCTAGTGAAGTTAAACAGAAAAAGTAAGGTGGTCAGGGTGGATGAGTGTGCATAACGCAAACATCTCACAACCTAAAGGTTGAGTGTTCAAGTCTCATCATAGACTACTTCAGCATTTTAGGTAATTAGCAACTTTGCAGCTTCTAACTACTTTTTAGCTACTTTCCTACCACTTAGCATGTTAGTTAACCCTTCCCCTCACCTTAAACCTAACCTTAACCTCTAACCCTTAACCCTATCCTAGCTAACGTTAGCCACAGCAAATTGTAATTTGACATTTTTACTGTTTTATTTCTTTACTTACCTATTGTTCACCTAACACCTTTTTTTTGCACTGTTGGTTAGAGCCTGTAAGTAAGCATTTCACTGCAACGTCTACACCTGTTGTATTCGGCGCACGTGGCAAATAAACTTTGATTTGATATCATACATTTTGCAAATTCAAAACATATGGTACAAATTGCAATTCGTAACATATCATTCAAAATAGATGGACATCCACAAATTAATACATACCGTATGAAACATAACATATCATACTAATTGGAGTGTCCCGGATATACATTTATTATGTTATTATGTCTACCCCTGAGTCCAGGTAGCCTAGACAGTGGATTCATTCATCCTGTACCTTAGCCAGCCCCAATGCCACACCTTGGTGAACCCCTAGACCACAGCAGACCTAAAATTCTAAACCATATTACACCACAGCAAACCTACTCCATCCCACACTTTAACCACATGACAGTAAAACTAACACTCATTAATCATAAGGCACATGCATCATGTCACACCTTCAGAGGCAGAGTAGGCCTTTGTTGAACTTGTAGTACAGTATGTCCAGTAGATCTAAAGCTGTAGTACCTTACTCATAAGCACACGAGTATAGAGCTTTCATTTCTATATTTCATTACAATTTTTGAACTTTAGTTAGATGACAGAATAACGACAAAGCCCTCTTCCTCCAGTGAATACAGTAAACAAGTTATGTTCTAAAGACTGTCCAGAAACATAATTTGTTCTGTCCGATAAAAACAATTTTCCTTCCCATGCTTACATGTTAAAGCAGCCATAATGTTCTCCCCTAGACTTATATTGCTTTTGACAGTTTTCTATTCTGTGTTTTAAGTATTAATGTAGGCCATCCGTTATAAATAAATAAAACACCAAAGAAAAGAGGTGTATTTTCTTAATTACTCTTCACACTTACTCTCTCAGGCAAATGAGCGAACCAAACCACTTCCCCTCTCCTAAAAAACATCGGTCACAGTTTCTCTCTTACCAACACTGGGCCATTTCGTTGTTCAAAGGTTAGAGCAGGGTTCATTCATGCAAGGCTAGTATTTTGTTCAGTAGGCACAAAACTGAAGAAAATGTCCAGAACAGGGAGTTCCTATCTTAACATGTCCAATAAGAAATACTTGTTTTCGTTTTTTCTTTGTGAAACATTTTGCTATGGTGTGCCCTAATAAACACAACCTAATTCTGTCCAACTCTTGACCTTTGTCCTGTAATAATGGGTGTCAGGTTGGGTGTGCCCTGGACACGGGGTGGAATAAGAATGCTGGTGCAAGTGCCAATGATCGGAGCGTTTGGTACTCTACTTCTCCCACTACTTCTGGCACTTTTAAACAAGCCAACGCCATCTTGCCTCCATCTGTCTTAAATCAGGGTTTACAGACAACTGGGTTATGTAATGCAACTCCACGTGTCTCAATAAAGCTAATGAAGGGAAAAAGATTTCAGATGTACTGCGTTGATCCACATGTCCGTTTGGTTTCTACATGGCTCACTGTTCATGGTTAAGAGCAGCACTCTCACCCGTTAAGGGGGAAGATATCAAAAAAGGTCTCAGAAGAAGAAGCTTAGAAAATGCATCTATTCTACCAGCCAGTGCTTCGTCATGGAGAATTTGATCGCATTTTCATTTGGAAGCATTTGTATGTATTTGAAGGGTGGTTCTACTTAGCGAACATGGAATTGTGTTTAAGATGGTCAAAGCATGGATCATATCATATCTCTTTTTGTCTGTCATAGTTGAAGTGTACCTATGATGAAAATTACAGGCCTCTCTCATCTTTTTAAGTGGGAGAACTTGCACAATTGGTGGCTGACTAAATACTTTTTTTGCCCCACTGTACATTGCAAAACAGATAGCAAAACAAATTATCAAAGGAAGTATGTTTTGGAGTGTCTGTCCTATATCTGAGAGATATTACAAAGCCAAGGTTTCATTTTTGTATTGGTTTATTTGGATCCCCATTAACTTTTGCAGAAGCATCAGCAACTCTTCCTAGGGTCCACAAAAAAGCACAAAATATGCCAAGTAAGAAAACACTGATACACTGATAGACAAGGATAATCACACATATGTAAAATACAATGATACACAAACAATACAACAACACAACTATTTTTGTGTGTGTGTGTGCTTCCCCTCACAGTCCCCACCGTTCCAGGAGATGTTGTTTAAAGTCATCTGCTCTTTGTTTCAGTAATTGGAGATAGAAGGGAGTTCCGTATGATCATGGCTCTGTATAATACCGTGGATTGTTGTACATTTGTTTTGGGGCCTTGGGGACTGTGAAGAGATCGCTGGTGGGGTATGTATGGGTGTCTGAGCTGAATTATATTTCATTATGCAGACATTCTTGAATTTTCATCACGTTAATGTCCCATGAAAACTAGAAGAGAAGCAGCTAATCTCTCATCATCCAGGAAGGACTGGCATGCATGTTGTTGATGTTAGTTCTATATGTGCAGTTAAGGGCAAGGAGTGCTGCTCTGTTTTGAGCCAGCTGCAGCTTTGCTAGGTCTTTGCTGCATTTGATCATATTACAGGACAGTAATCAAGATGGGACAAGACCACAGCCTGAACAACTAGTACAGTTGATTTTTGTGAACATCTTTTTATAATAGACATCTTACCAAAAACTTTGTCAAAATGACTTGACCAATGCAATTGGACCATCCAATGTTATACCTAGGAGTTTATTTTCCTCAACTTGCTGAATGGTCACAACCTTTATGGACAAAGCTAGTTAAGGTTTAGGTCTTAGAAAATATTTTGAACCATATACATTTTTTTTGTTTTAGATGTATTTAAGACCAGTTTATTATTATTCACCCATTCTGATACTGAATGTAACTCCTTATTTAGAATTTCAGTGAGCTCTCTGGCTTTGCATGCTGACATGGAGAGTGTTGAATCATCTGCATCATAGTCATCCAGGCTGTATCACGTCCGGCCATGATTGGGAGTCCCCATATGGTGGTGCACAATTGGCCCAGCGTCGTTCGGGTTTGGCCAGGATAGGCAGTCATTGTAAATAAGAATTTGTTATTAACTGACTTGCCTAGTTAAATAAATAAAATAAAAAGCTTTGTGTAAGATCAGTGGCAAATCATTTGTAAATATAGAGAAGACCAACGGCCCAAGGAACTGCCCTGAGTGTCACGCCCTGGCCTTAGTATTCTGTGTTTTCTTTATTATGTTGGTTCAGCCAGGGAGTGACATGGGTGATTTATGTGTCTTGTTTTGTCTTGGGGTTTTGTAGTCTTTGGGGTTGTGTTCAGTTGAGTGTTCAAGGTAAGTCTATGGTTGCCTGGAGTGGTTCTACATCAGAGGCAGGTGTTTATCGTTGTCTCTGATTGGGAATCATATTTAGGCAGCCATATTCTTTAGTTATCTTGTGGTTGATTGTTCCTGTCTCTGTGTTTTGCACCAGTTAGGACTGTTTTGGTTATTCCACAATTTTCTTATTTTGTATAGTGTTCACGTTTTCATCTTTCATTAAAGATATTTATAAATAACCACACTGCATTTTGGTCCTCCTCCTGCCCAGGAAGAAAACCGTTACACTGAGGGACACCGCACTGTACATATCTGATGTTAGAGGAGCTTCCATTGAATAGCACTCTCTGGGTTCTATTGGATAAATAGCTCTCCAACCATTTGATGGCAGGTTCTATATAGCCATATCAAGTGAGTTTAATCAATAACAATTTATGATCAGTAACATCAAAGGTATATCTAACAATACAGCTTCAACGGTCATCTTATTATCAGTTTATTTTAACCAATCATCTATCATCTGAATCAGTGAAGTACAAGTTGAGTCCCCTTATCTATATTCATGCTGAAAGTCAGTAGTTAACTTGTTCTCTGTGCAAATAGTGTATTTGGTGAAACAGTTCTCTCCATCAGTATACTAAGAACAGACAGCAAATTGATTGGGGGGCTGTTAGATCCAGCAAAGGGTGATTTACTATTTTTAGGCAGTCAAATTACTTTAGCTTCCTTCCATGCCTGTGGACACACACATTCCTTTAGACTTTGGTTAAAGATATAGCAAATAGAGGTGGCAAAACAGTCACCTAGCATTCTGAATAGTTTCCCATCAAGGTTGTCTATACCTGGTGGCTTATCATTATGGATGGATAACAATAGTTTTTCCACCTCTCCCTCACGAACTTGACCAAATGCATTATTAGATATTTTTTTTTACAAAATGACTGTTCAGTGTTTATGGTTGTAATTTCCATTCAAATGGTATTGTTATAAGTGACCCATTAACTTCAATGAACGATGGAGAATACTTGGGTTTTCTGCTCATGAAATTATTTAAGGTACTCAAGTCTTTTCCCATTGTGTTTTGTGTAATTTAGCTTGGTTTGGTAATATCACTTATTACTCTTTTTGTTAAGTTTAGTCTGAAAATGTCTCAATTTAAATTATGTCAACCAATAAGCTGAGGATCCTAACTTGTTTGCCAACTATTTTGCATCATTTCTTTGAAACATAACATTTTTCTTAACAGGTGCATGCTTGTCAACAATAATTGGCATGAATACTTTAAGAAATACTTTCAGTGATGCATCTGGATTCACTTCCTATTACACATCAGACCAACATACATGTATTATATTTTCAACAAAAGAATCCTGTGAAAGCATTTTGTATGATCTCTTAATAATTGATTTAGGCACTTTGCATTCCCCGTTGTTGTTGCCACAATGTTATGATGTTACTTTGGAGGAAATCTCTGCAGGATTAGTGAAGATAGGATCAATAGAAGTGGATGTCACAGATTCAACACTATTGGTATGCACTTTAGTTGGTTGAGTGATATTACAGGCTGTAGTCACAGTTAGAAGCTTCCTCTTGAGAGGACAGCTTGTTGCTAACCAGTCAATGTTCAGGTCACACAGAAAATAGAAATCCCTGTTTGCATCACACACACACACACACACACACACACACACACACACACACACACACACACACACACACACACACACACACACACACACACACACACACACACACACACACACACACACACACACACACACACACACACACACACACACACACACACACTATCAAGCATTGCACACATATTACCCAAATACTGGACTGTTAGCACTTGGGAACCTATAGCAGTACCCAAAAAGAAGACATGATGCATGTGATCTTTGAAATGTAACACTATGGGGCATTTAACACTCACATCATTCTTTCTATTCAACACTAGTGTTCATCTAGAGTAAACTCATATTAGTGTTATGCAAAAACACTGTTAAAATAAGTGATTTTGTGTGGGTATTTTATTCCGCTATATGCTGTAAAGCCTCATTTGCATATTTCCCATTTCCTTTTCTTTTCGGGTGAATTGTAGTTACATGACTGTATTTGTTAGTGGCAGAGACATGGTTGTTGAATTATTTCCTTTTAAAGGCCTGTGGCTTTTACCAAAAGGGTAACTAGATGAATGTTATCATTAAATATTGTACTTCACAACAATGCATTGAATGTACTGTATCATAAGGCTTTACTTTGATGTACTATTTTTACCCTAAAAGAGGTGTTTACAAATTACAGGCCACATCAGGCCTGCAAGTCACATTATGCTGGCTGGCAAAGTGATGTGAAATTGCTTTTGGAATCAAGCCAGAGTTAGGATATCCAACATGTGGCATTGTTATTCACACACAACCTACTTTCAGAATGACTACCATGGTTAGGAACTCTGGTAAAGGAGACCACCTCAACCATTTAAAGAGGCACAACCATTTTAAGGAATGCAATAAATCTAACTGATTGGATTAGTTTAGAAAAAAATGATGTTATGTATCTTTGCGTAGTCAAATATTAATCAGTCAATCAATGTACATGCAGAACCACAGATATTAAAAAACAATCCTAAAAAAATCCACCTGCATCACATGCTGGGAAATATGATAATGATAGGTGTGGTTCTGATGGGACTGTTTTACTCTCCACAGTGTAAAACAATAACTCTGATTAACAAACACCAACACTGGGGTTGTTTTACACCACTGAGTATTAATTTCACTTTAACAGAGTGACTTTAACTCCTGAATCAACACTAGAAATTTTACACTGAAAAATCAACACTGGCCAATTATGTGTGTCTGGTTCGCACAAGCCAAGACCTGTGCAAGGCTATTTATTTTCACTTTACTGTCATACAAAGTGTGTTGGTCAGATGACGGGACAGGTTAGGGCTTGGAGACATAGGCTACGCAAAACTAATTCTGACCGTAATGGCAGATTGATTCTTTGTTTTGATTAAATGTATATTTGAAAGCCTAAATTGCAGTCATTTTTAAATTTCTCCTCACACACACCTGTGACCATGTGTGCCAGAACAGTCCTAGAACTTGTGATAAACATGTACACACCCACGAATATACTTGCCAATAAGCTGTTTATTGTTCCCCTATCCTGCTTTTTCATATTCAGAATGTTGTGTTCATAAATTACAGCTTGTTATCCAACCTAATTAGAAAATAGATTAGAAAAACTTGTTTTGTACTATATTAGTTGGTAATGTGTTTCTCTCTCCATTTCCAGCATACAGAAAAAAATGAATAAGAAAATGTTTGGAAGAAGGTCTAAACAATTCTCTGTTTAAAGAAATGACATCACTATATGTTGTTCAGAAGACATTTGTTGAGGTGATCTTGAGCTGCAGCACTTCAACCTTTTTCAAAGACTAAGAAGAAATATAAGAAACTTAATCCATTGCATTATGCAGGGAGGAGCAGATTGTCTGGGTGTAAATCAGCGCAATGCTGTCTCAATTGTGGTGGACAGCATTCATCACGTGCAAGAGTAACTCGGACTTTTTTAATACTTACTGTCGAGGCATGTGTACCTTGTTGCTATAATCTATAATCAAGTGTAAGGATTGCATATATTGTGTGGTTGGGTCTCAGTATTATAATTGGTAATTGACCACAATTTCTATACAATTTACCTTTTTAAAAGGGTCAAATTTCTGACAAAAGAGATTTTTAGCATTTGTGAAAAGCGAATTCACAGTTAGCATCGCTACTTAGCTAGCTAGCAGGCCCAGAGTTAGCTAAACAAGAGATGGCAAAATATGGACACTTGACAACTGCTTTAGATTTTGTTAATAAATAGAAACCTAGTTTGGTAAGTATGATCATATGTTTAGCCAGGTGAGATGAAGTTTGTCACATTCTTTATAAACCCACTGATTTGTACCCTGCTGGCCAGCTCGGAAGCATAATCATGTGGAAACACTCAAAATTTAAATTAGGCAAATATGAACTACCTTCGGCCTTGTGCCTTCTCACAACACTGGAAATGAGCAGTTATTCTCAGATAATTGCCACCAGTTGTAAGTAATTGCTTACTTATTTTTTGACTTACAACAAATTCTAACGTTTTAAAATCTTCATTGTGTTGCAGTTGTCTAACAAATGTAGTCGATTAACTATAGCAAGGCTAATTTTGCTTTTAGCTAGCAGTAAACATAGGCTGTTGTTGTTCAATGAGTTCTGATTCCTAATCATGTGTGTGCCCTGTGCCCTGAGCAGGTCGCAGGGCTCCTCTAAGGCAGCACCCCGTATGCACAGGAGATTGGTGGGACATTAACTGGGGAGGACGGGCTCGTGGAGCAGAATCAGTGGAATGGTATTAAATACATCAAAGACATGGTTTCCATGTGTTTGATGCCATTCCATTTGCGCCGTTCCGGCCATTATTATGAGCCATCCTCCCCTCAGTAGCCTCCTGTGCTGTACAGCCACTTACATGACTGATGCCCGGGCTGTTCACAGTGGGCGAGCACAGGTGGTTCACATTTCGAGTCTATATATAGGCTGACCAAACACAATCCAGGTGCTTTCTCGGCTGAAAAAAAGAGGCCAGTGAAGAGCTCAGTTGCCTGCTCTGCTGGGGGTTGGTTATACGAGCAGAATTACTGGAGCACACAGGACACACTGACTTGCAGCCCTAGAGGTAGAATTACCCCTAGACATGAAGGGCTATCTACTGTGGCCTGGCTGGTGCCACCAACCCCTAGTGTACATAATGTACATCTATTAAAACCCCCTAGAGTCAATAAATGCACCCATGCCATCACACCGTGACATCATTTTGAATATTGAATTGCTCCCCGTGTGTTTATGCTAGAGACATACAATTTATTGTATTGGTTGCAGCTCAATCCCATCATATACAGTGGGAGAACAAGTATTTGATACACTGCCGATTTTACAGGTTTTCCTACTTACAAAGCATGTAGAGGTCTATAATTTTTTATTATAGGTACACTTCAACTGTGAGATATGGAATCTAAAACAAAAATCCAGAAAACACATTATGATTTTTAATTTGCATTTTATTGCATGACATAAGTATTTGATACATCAGAAAAGCAGAACTAAATATTTGGTACAGAAACCCTTGTTTGCAATTACAGAGATCATATGTTTCCTGTAGTTCTTGACCAGGTTTGCACACACTGCAGCAGAGATTTTGGCCCACTCCTCCATACAGACCTTCTCCAGATCCTTCAGGTTTTGGGGCTGTCGCTGGACTTTCAGCTCCCTCCAAAGATTTTCTATTGGGTTCAGGTCTGGAGACTGGCTAGGCCACTCCAGGACCTTGAGATGCTTCTTACGGAGCAACTCTTTAGTTGCCCTGGCTGTGTGTTTCGGGTCGTTGTTAAGCTGGAAGACCCAGCCACGACCCATCTTCAATGCTCTTACTGAGGGAAAGGGGTTGTTGGCCAAGATCTCATGATACATGGCCCCATCCATCCTCCCCTCAATACAGTGCAGTCGTCCTGTCCCCTTTACAGAAAAGCATCCCCAAAGAATGATGTTTCCACCTACATGTTTCACGGTTGGGATGGTGTTCTTGGGGTTGTACTCATCCTTCTTCCTCCAAACACGCTTAGTGGAGTTTAGACCAAAAAGCTCAATTTTTGTCTCATTTGACCACATGACCTTCTCCCATTTCTTCTGGATCATCCAGATGGTCATTGGAAAACTTCAGACGGGCCTGGACATGCGCTGGCTTGAGCAGGGGGACCTTGCGTGCGCTGCAGGAATTTAATCCATGACGGCATAGTGTGTTACTAATGGTTTTCTTTGAGACTGTGGTCCCAGCTCTCTTCAGGTCATTGACCAGGTCCTGCCGTGTATTTCTGGGCTGATCCCTCACCTTCCTCATGATCATTGATGCCCCACGAGGTGAGATCTTGCCTGGAGCCCCAGACCGAGGGTGATTGACCGTCATCTTGAACTTCTTCCATTTTCGAATCATTGTGCCAACAGTTGTTGCCTTCTCACCAAGCTGCTTGCCTATTGTCCTGTAGCCCATCCAAGGCTTGTGCAGGTCTACAATTTTATCCCTGAAGTCCTTACACATCTCTCTGGTCTTGGCCATTGTGGAGAGGTTGGAGTCTGTTTGATTGAGTGTGTGGACAGGTGTCTTTTATACAGGTAACGAGTTCAAACAGTTGCAGTTAATACAGGTAATGAGTGGAGAACAGGAGGGCTTCTTAAAGAAAAACTAACAGGTCTATGAGAGCTGGAATTGTTACTGGTTGGTAGGTGAACAAATACTTATGTCATGCAATAAAATGCAAATTAATATCTTAAAAATCATACAATGTGATGTTTCTGGATTTTTGTTTTAGATTCCGTCTCTCACAGTTGAAGTGTACCTATGATAAGAATTACAGACCTCTACATGCTTTGTAAGTTGGAAAACCTGAAAAATCGGCAGTGTATCAAATACTTGTTCTCCCCACTGTGTGTGTGTGTGATGTGTGATATATATATATATATATATATATATTGCGTCTATTACATAGCATGGGCCTTGTGAAAACTACCTTTCTCTACACGAGATGATCCTGCAAGAAAATCGCCACAATCGTCTGTAAAAACCGAAGCTATAATCTCATAAATCACCACCATCAAAAGACGAGATTCTCTCGAACATGAGTGTCAGTTGTTTGGCTCTGTAACATCCACAAGCTTTATGGCAGTCATCTGAACTCTCTGATGCGGACATCCTCAATTTGAAAAGGTATTCTAACAAAACCGACTCACCAGAATGAACTGTTGGAGTTACAAACTAATATATCACTAATATCGAATAGGGAGACTCATGAACACGCAGGTGTTGGTTGATCTGCTCTACAACTCACACAGGAGAGTCGACTGAAGGTAACCCAGTACAGGACAAAAAGTGTATAGGGGGAAAATGTGCTATGAATAACGTGACCAAACATACGTCCAAATACAATGATTTAGTCTGATTTTTCAAACAATATGTGAAGCTCAAGCAGTGCTCACAGGCAACTACACAGAAACAAGATCCCACAAAACACAGTGGGGGAAATGGCTGCCTAAATATGATCCCCAATCAGAGACAATGGTAAACAGCTGTCTCTGATTGGGAACCATACCAGGCCAACATAGACTTACAATAACCTAGATAACCCACTCTAGTCACACCCCGACCTAACCACCATAGAGAATAAAAGGCTCTCTATGGTCAGGGCATAACAGCCTAGTACATATTACGATCTAAGGGCTTAGACCACCAAAACAGGCTGACATTTCAGGCTGTCTTGTCAAACAGCTCTTACACTAAAAGGTAATTTACACTAAAATCACAATTTTCCCAATTTCACAGTATTATTCTAACCTCGTAGTGTATAAATATATATTAATAACAGGAAAATCACGTGTTTGACAGCACTGGGCTTTTAAAAACCTTCTTTATAGAGTGTTATTTCTGGTTACAGTGGCTAATATCATACAGCAGACATCCACGAATGCATGCTTTTGGAGACTTAGCGAACTGGCTTGTTTTGATCCAGGGGAAATGTAGACAATGCCATTCAGCCCACAGAAGCCAGTTCAGAAGTGTTTTACAACCTTTTCTTGTGGCTGCCAGCTCAGCCCACACCGCTCTGCCTACTTCCATTCTTCAACATCTCTTTACCTCTGATCCTTCTAGTCTGGGTTCATACTACATTTCGGTCGACAGTCTGGGTTTTGGTCCACCACAATCAAAAGTGATCCCTCTGCAGCCCTTCGGTGTTAGCCTCAGAAGAAAAGTAGCCTGGGAAAATTAAAGAAATAGACACGTGCTAACCAAAGCAACTTGTCAGGAATTATGTTCAATTTCTTAGGAATTCGATTTCAGTGTTATATTTTCTTGCAGGGTGCTGTTGTTGACTTGCTGTATCGTCTCGTCTGATCCCCATCGAGATGGTTGAAAATCCATGCCATATTTTAAAATGTTGTTATTTCTTCTTAACTCTGCTATCTGCTTTCAGAAATTGGGATTCCACCAAAACATTGAATTCTACCATGGTGTTTTAATGATTTCGATTTTTGTTGAATATTGGCCTTGTCTGCTCTTCTTTGACATTAGCCTGGACTCTTCCTGTGCTCACTTTTTAAGCACATTGCACTCATTTCAGACACAAAGACATTGCTCAGTGGGGTCCATATCTATTGCTGTCTTTATAACCATTACAAAACAACCGCCTGCCTTTCGGTGTTGTAAAAAGTACCCAATTGTCATCCTTAAGTAAAAGTAAAGATATCTTCATAGAAAATGACTCAAGTAAATGTAAAATTCACACAGTAAAATACTACTTGAGTAGAAGTCTAAAAATATTTGGTTTTAAATATACTTAAGTATCAAAAGTAATTGTAATTGCTAAAATATATTAAAGTATAGAAAGTAAAAGTAAAGGTATAAATAATTTCCAATTCCTTAAATTAAACAAACCAGATGGCACCCTTCTCTTGTTCTTTTTTTAATGTACAGTTAGCCAGGGGCACACTGACATCATTTACAAATAAAGCATGTGTGTTTAGTGAGACCGCCAGATCAGAGGCACTAAGGATGAGCAGGGATGTTCTCTTGATAAGTGTGTGAATTGGACCATTTTCCTGTCCTGCTTTTGGATGCCAGGGAAAATGTATGGATTAAAAAGTAAAAGTTGTCCAAAATATAAATATTAAAGTAAAGTAGATATACCCCCAAAAGGTACTTAAGTAGTACTTTAAAGTATGTTTACTAAAGTACTTTAGACCACTGCTGCCTATCTAGTTTTGAGGTCACTTTAAAAAAGCATAATTTGCACAGTTCAAGCCATAAAAAACTTACATAACTGGAACCAATCTTTCTATGCACATTAAGTAAGTTTATGGAAAAACAAATTATGTTTTATTTCAGAGCCTTTTCTAATCGTCATGTAATGTTTTTACTACTTACTAGTACTGTTGAGTAACAGTTATAGATGTGTGGTCTTATGCATGAAATGTCTATGTTTGGTTTAAGCTAATGGGTTGGCGTGACTTGGTCACAGGTGTCAAGCACCAAGACTTTTGGTAAATGTTTGGCATGGTAGAGTAAGCAAAGTTTGGAAGTCTACCTGGAATACTGTTGGCTTTAAATAGCACAAGGCGTTACCCGTTTCCTTTTCTACCCTGCTTGATGCTGACACACACAAACTGCTGAATTACAAGTTGACTGGAAATCATGAAAAGGACGAAAAAAATAGAATAATTTTGCGTAATTGCAGTCAAGGTTTCAGGTCCTTCGGGGCAAGGGCATTCACTTGTTGGGAACGCAAGTGTGTTACAGTGGTATTTTTCGACTTCAACTCCTCTGTTCCATTGGCACAGTGTTCAAGACCAATATACCTCCTATGTTGTCCTTTCCTCCTCAGCACAAGTACTTTCAATTCATGTTTTGTGCATTAGGATGACAGCCAGGGCCCTAGCTACACCAAGGGTCATTGAGCTGCTGCTTGTCATGATGACATTAACACTTTGAAATAACACATATGGAATCATATAGTAACCAAAAAAGTGTTAAACAAATCAACATATATATTTTAAAATTAAATTCTTCAAAGTAGCCACCCTTTGCCTTGATGACAGCTTTGCACACTCTTGACATTCTATTGACCAGCTTCACCTGGAATGCTTTAACCAAAACTCTTGAAAGAGCTCCCACATATGCTGAGCACATGTTGGCTACTTTTCCTTCACCCTGCAGTCCAACTCATCCCAAACCATCTCAACTGGGTTATGGTCAAATGATTGTGGAGGCCAGGTCATCTGATGCAGCACTCCATCACTCTCCTTCTTGGTCAAATAGCCCTTAGACAGCCTGGAGGTGATGTGCAGAGATCATCCGTTCACCTACTCTGCATCTCACAAAGACATGGCGGTTGAAACTAAAAATCTTAAATTTGGACTCATTGGGCCAAAGGTCATATTTCCACCGGTCTAATGTCCTTTAGTAGTGGTTTCTTTGCAGACATTTGACCATGAAGGCCTGATTCACACAGTCTCCTATGAACAGTTTATGTTCAGATGTTTCTGTTAGCATTTATTTTGGCTGCAATCTGAGGTGCAGTTAACTCTAATTAATTTATCCTCTGCAGCAGAGGTAACTTTGGGTCTTCCTTTCCTGTGGCAGTCCTCATGAGAGCCAGTTTCATCATAGTGTTTGATGGATTTTGCAACTGCACTTGAAGAAACCTTCAAAGTTCTTGTCATTTTCCAGATTGACTGACCTTAATGTCTAAAAGTTATAATGTACTGTCATTTCTCTCTTTGCTTATTCGAGCTGTTCTTGCCATAATATAGAATTGGTATTTTACCAAATAGGGCTATCTTCTGTATACCACCCCTACCTTGTCACAACACAACTGATAGGCGTAAGCGCATTAAGAAGTGTCACGAATCCCGCCGAAGATGGTGCCTCTTCCTGTTGGGGCGGCGCTCGGCTGTCGTCGTCGCCAGCCTATTAGCTGCCATCGATTCCCTTTCCTTTTGTTTCTGTTTATTGGGTTTAATTGGGTACACCTGTTTTGAGTTAGTTTTATTTGTAGGCTATTTAAGTGCACTAGGCCCGCTGGGTATTGTGTGGGCTTGTTCTCTGTTATTTTGGTGTTGGTGTATTAGTGTTATCTCATTATTTTCCGGACAGTTTTAGTCCTGTGTATTTTGGACGGGTTGTTTCATGCGCCCTAGTGTTGGCATGTCCATGTCTCCGCTGTCGTTGGAATAAATAGATTCACATACGATATTACCTGCTCTCTGCGTTTGACTCCTCCACCGCACCATTTATAGAAGTCGTAACAAGAAGGAAATATATTCCACAAATTAACCTTTAACAAGGCACACCTGTTAATTGAAATGTATTCCAGGTTACTACTTCATGAAGCTGGTTGAGAGAATGCCAAGAGTGTGCAAAGCTGTCATCAAGGCAAATGGTGGCTACTTTGAAGAATCTAAATCTAAAATATATTTAGATTTATTTAACTCTGGTTTGGATACTACATGATTCCATATGTGTTATTTAATAGTTTTGATGTCTTTACTATTGTTATACAATGTAGAAAATAGTAAAAATACAGAAAAATCCTGAAATAAGTAGGTGTGCCCAAACCTTTGACTTTTTGGTCATCATTATAGCCAACCCTGTACAGAATGATGGACCAACACACACACACACACACATACCGCTCGGTTTCTGAGTGTTTCTCGTCAAGCACAGAAACATATGGAGGTGCACTTGACATGCCTTTTTGTGTGGTTGAAGGCTTTTCCTAAGTGAAAAGCCTGACTAACGGTAATCCAGGCCCAGCCTTGGGCTTCGCAAAACTTGTCTCTTAGGTGGACTGGGAGATGAGAGGAGCTGTCAGGCGGGAGATTAACTAGGAATCATCCCGAAACAAGTTGTGTTGGTAATATTACAGTGTTTACCCCCCCCCCAACCCAACCCTCCACTGCTCCCAATGCTTCAGATATACAGCTCAGCCACAGACACAGTCCGTCATATGTATACATACCTTCATAGACACACAAACACGCTCTCTGTCTCTCACACCTCTCTGTACTCTCAAGTACTCTCGGTCATACTCCTTCGCACAGTCTCATCCACACATCCACACATTCCAGACAGCATTACTGGCATTCCACAACAGTAATAAGTCCTTTCTAAGTGTGCCCGTGGATGAAGACTCAACCCTGCTGTAAACATACACACAGGGTGTTTCACAATATGCATACTTCCATGCTCCACTCTCTCATGCCCTGAGTGCATTCTCCGAGGATGTTTTCTTGAGTACGTTCTTGTGAGGACGACAGTGTGGGGAACGCCAAAAAAAAATGTTTTAAGAAGAACACGCACTCCCCCTACTGTATTATCTCACGCTGCACCTCCCATTCACTGAACCTTCTTCCAGCCAGGACAATGGCAACAATAGAGATGAAACAAGATATACACAAAGCAAACGTTTTACCTCATAATTATCAGCTAGCTGTATGTGAATTGTAATAATATAGCTAGCCAGCTAGTCAAAAAGGCAAACCTTACCTAAAACTAATGTTATTAAAGGTAAATGTAAATTCTTCGTGGGTAGCTAGCTAGCTAACAATTCTTTGTGGCTATCTGGCAACATAACAGTAGTAGCTAGACAGTTATCCTATCGACTTACTATGGGCTTGTAATCTACGCACACTATAGTGGGTGTTGTGGGGAGGTAAACATGCTAAAATTAACACAGCATGAATTTATTAACATATCACGATATAATAATTTAATCAGGCAACATATGACAATGTGAATAGGAAACATTTCATTCAAGTCAGAGTGTATTTTCTCTCGCTTAGCTCAGATAATGGATTCCATTGATTTCAATAAATGTTGCATCATTTTTTACGTGGTTACGTCATATTTCTGTGCATACTTTCCGTTGAAGCTGGCATCGATGCATGCTTCAAAATATGTACAAACAGAATACACATTCGAGAAGTTTCGCATACTTCGCATACGGAGCATGGTAGTATGCATTTTGAGAAACACCCACTGACACACACACAAACACACACACACACACAGACACAGATGCTCACACAGAACAGAGACACACACACACACATACACAAGATAAAAGCAAACAAAACCTCATATATATATATATATATATATATATATCTTTGCATTTCTCCAAATGATTCATGACAGAACAAACCTATAGAGAATGTTTATTCTGCTCCACATGTGTGTCCTGTCTCAAACATATGCAAGGTTAAGACTGATCATAAAGAGTGACCTAATCATTTTTAATTGAGCAATTGTTTTGTCTATTCAAATTGAGACAGTTGAAAGTCTCAAAGTGAGAGATAAACACTCCAGGTACTGCCAATCAAGTGAAGCCAACGGCCTGGTTCGGTCATAGATAAGTATAGGATGAAGATACATCTAGACACTGATCTAAGGTCAGCGTTTGCATTTTCCCCTCCTAGTGGTTACGAATCAGATTCAGAGGAAATGAGCTGATTCTAGATCTGTGCCTAGATGAACCTCTATCACAAGCCGGTCTTAGTTGGTCGGTGGCTGTATGCTTTTATTTGGGGCAATGCTGGGGCCTTTTGGAGAAGATTATCCTGACCTCCGGGGTAAACACAGCCTCACCAACACTGACTAACACTAACACCTTGTTGGGATGGATACTCAGCCAAAATGAGTTCATATCTTGGAGGGACTGGGGCAGCTTTGACCATTTGTCAAGCAAATCCATGCGGACAGCCAGTGGCAGGAGCCACACAGATGCATTCACACGCACACAGATACACATGTACATGCATAAACACACACACTCACGGGGAGGGGCCTTGGTTGGCGAGCTCGGAGCTAGAAGCATGCTCCCCACTCTCTCCTCAGTGAACCTAATTAGTCAAAATGAGCACCTCTCAAACCACAGGAAAGTCAAGAAGAAACATCCGAGAGACAGTCAACAGGTAACTACACTCTTAGAAACAAAGGTGATAGAGGAGTGTGCACAAGGCTTCTTCCTGTGGCTTGGAGAATTAAAGATGGAATCCACATTAGGGGAAACAGTGCCATTGTTCTCATTGTTTGAAGCCTGAAATGTGGCAAAAGGTCGGAAAGTTCAAGGGGGCCGAATACTTTCGCAAGGCACTGTATATAGCCTACTTATTGTTATTTTATTGTTACTCTTGAATTGTTTTACTTTACTTATTCTATTAAATAAACTAAATAATTTATCTTAACTGCATTGTTGATAAGGGCTTGTAAGTACGTTTTTCACGGTAAGGTCTACCTACACCTGTTGTATTCGGCGCATGTGACAAATAAAATATTACTTGATTTGATTTTGATACAGTATGTTGGTATGGGTATTCGAACACAGCCTGTAAGTCTGAGGTCCCTCTGAAGGCTTGTCGGGAGTGCAGAAAGAGAGACATAAATCACACTACGGGTGTGGTTCATCCGCAGCAGCCTTGCAGACTCGCAGGGAGACAGTCATCGCAGCGGCCCCAGCCAGGGTGTGGGTTAAGGGGGGCAGGAAGAGAGGGAGAGAGGGGCGGTCTGGATCTAAACATGGGAGGATGGAGGGCCAAGCCCAACTATATGTTACTGGTTCCCAGGGCATAGCTACACCGTTAATGAAGAGAGACACGGCTGGGAAAGCAATGAGATGGCAGAGGATGGGGGAGGACGGGAGGGAGATAAACATGGGAGTTTTGGGTTTGACTGATGGTGAGAGAACCAGGAAAGCCAGGGCCAGCGGTCCTAAACATACTGCAGTCTGAAGTCTGTGAGAAGGGTAGTAACAGACCACCTTCCTAGTCCAGGATTCTATCCAGCACAACTTCACTCTGAGGTTACAGTCAAACTATTACCTTCATCAAATGGCAACTAAGTAAAAAGACATTTAAGAGAGTAGCCTAATAATAAACAAAGACAAAACTGAAGATCTAAAAGAGCAATAAAATGTTGTATAGTACAAGCAATGGTGTTGAAGTTGCAGCACAGGGCTCCAATGACTGGGATGAGTCGAAACTGATAACGTCCAAGGGCACGTCATGAAGCAGAGATGCAAGGGATGGGTGAGGACAGATCTGTTCTTCCTCCTCCAACAATACAGTGCAGCTCGCATCAGCGACGGCTACATCGACGGCTACATGTCCTGGGCCTTCCCCAGTGGTGGCAGTGCCTCCTGCATGATCCTGCCCCATTTAATGGTGTCTGAAAAAGAAGTTAGGACTTGTTGATTAATCTTATAGTTAGTCCTGCCTTGATGACTTTATTAGCTTCACAGTACTTTAGATTTTGTAGTGTTAAATTATTACTTGGAATAATGATAGCTGAAGATCCCTGCCCCAGAATGACATGCTAGTGATAATTATATCTGTTCCCGCTAGCCAGCAACAGGTATACTTGCTGCAGCTAACACACTCCATTGCTAAGGTTGCTGCATTCTAAGTAAAGTTGGGAGTTATTTTACTTCTTGCATTGAAGGTATCATGTGTCTATGTGTCTCGGAGGAGATGGGGAGGTAGAGGGGCACAGAATGTAAACAAACAGGTTACAGGTAAATCAGGTGTGTATACTGTGTGTACATGCAACTTCATTAGCGAGAGGGGAGATATTGAAGTGATCTTCCCTTCCATATTTCAGTACTTAACTCAATAAAGTAGAGCTGAAGGACATCCATCATTTTTCACACCTTACTGAAGGCCAAATGTTCAAGAATGTTTAATGGAACACTATTTATATCCCCTATATGAATCTTTTATTTCAACATTTCATTTCACTGAAGCTTGATATTGATATTGATTTCAACTCAGCTCAAATATTGTTGTAAAGTATCTCGCTAATCAAAGTGTGTCGCAAGAGCTGGAATCTGCTCAGTACAAGCAATGAAAACATAATGTGAATGGTGACAATGTAGGAGATAATAGGACCACTAAAGAGATAAGCGCCAACCCCCTGTACATTACCCTGGAAATAATGGATGACGCATTACCCTGGAAATAATGGGAGTTCATTTTTAGAAGGTAATATACAGAACAGAGGCGTTTATTCCGCTTATACCACAGTTGCCAAAGAAACAATACTAAAGCCCACATTTGCCTGTAGAAATTACATGTTTTCATTGATATTTATTTTTTTGTAAGTCTTTTTCATTCTCCCGCCAAACCTGATTGTTAGTCCGTTGCCAGAGACGTGACCCAGTGGTTAATTCTGTTCTATATCTATGGATAGTTCATTATTTTTATTTGGTTACCATGGCAACATTCTTATCCTTTGCTTGCTAGCTAGCCAACTATGGCTAACACAGTCATGTCAAGCTCTGCAGACAGAATTGACACAAAATAGTTACATTGGCATGTTTAAGATGTTTTCTAGTGACTTTCATTTGGATACATAACAATGTGGTTATGATGCGTGATTTTGCCTGTCACAGAAAAGTTTGCCTTCTTGTCAAGACACTGTTGTTTACCAGGAGATTGCATTGGATATCAAACATTAGGCTAGAAGCTAGCTAAATAGTTTGTTGCCAGCAAACATGCCAATATGCCAACCAACTTCAACAATATCAGTTGCTGAAAACAGCTGGTCAAATTAAAAACATGTGGGAGGATTTGACAGCATAGCGCCACTTGCATCATGACTGCAACATGACTGCAACATTGAAGGACAAGAGACATTAGTGTTTGACTCTTCACTCATCACTGCAAAAACAAATTAATGCTAGCTGGACCTGCGTTTACAATGGATCCAATATCGGTTTGTGTGTTTGTTGGTTTAGCTTTCTGTAACTATGTAGCAAGTATGATCTGCATGTGCATTGCTTTACATTGCGTCATGATTAGGTGTCCCTTAACTGTCCCAGAGACATCCAACTGTACTGTGTTTCTGGTTTTAATGCCCCTTCTAGAATTCCATTCTAGCCAATATAATATGCAGTATGACCCTAATCAGAAATAGGAATAGTTTCTCTCTTCTGCCAGAAGTATTACCACCGATCTGCTGGGTTTTTGTCTGAAATCAAGCAGCATTAGGCATGTTCTGAACTTGGGCTGCCTCTGAGAAATGGTTTTTGAGAGCCTCTGGTGGCTGCTACACTGGTGTTTAATAAAATCAGTCCAATAAACAAAAATGAAAGGCACTTTGACACCTAACGAAAAGCATGATGAACACCATCCATTATTATTCTCTCTCCTTCTCTTTCAAAACACATTGGAAGAATTGACCCTTTAGAGGGGTTTGGCTGTAGATAAATCATCTATGCATTTAACGTGCAGATATAGTGGAATAATAGAATCATAAAAGCTTCGTAGTTTCTACGTGTCGCGAGCCAATTAAGAACAGAACTCACTGGCTGTAATAAATGTGTCCCTTCCATATATACGTTTCCTTTAGTGATGTGCAGCTTGACTCACAACCCGCATAACTGCAGGGTGGGCGGGTTTAGGGTCATGAAATATTGTGTATGAAGGGCATGTGGGTGGATGGGCGGGTTGAAGAAAGAGTAAACAATACACACAAAAAACATGAATGTATAAAGCTACACTGAGGTTTTTATTTCATTATTTTTAGGCTATCTGTCATTATTGTGTAAGCCTATAAGCTTTAGGGCCTAACTGTACACACGCCAAATGGCCTACACGCCAATCGCTAAATGTTTTTGGAAACGGGCAGAAAAAGTCTGGCAAAAAGGACATTGTTGGGTTTTAATTCAATAAGAGAAAAGCTGCAAAATGGATAGTTGAAAATAATGAGAAGGGAGGGCCAGAAAAGTAATGTTTGCTAAAGATTTGATGAAAGTGGTAAAAGAGGATGATAGCATTGCTGGCTACGTTATGTGTAGTGTTTGTGAGGCCCTACACATATTCAACAGTCAGAAGACAGGGACTTCAAACAGGCTTATGGCACGTCAAGGGAAATGTAGCCTACTGTTCCGATGGGTTAAATGAAAACTGAATTTGGGACACTGGCTGTAGGTCTATAACCTCTCACATAGCCTTAATATTAAATCCTGCAGAATTAAGCATTTCTTGCAGTAAAATGATACACCAAATGGGAACATGAGTTGAGAAATGTCATTTTTTTATTTCAGCATCTTTAGATAATATGAATGTGCAGTTAGTGATATCTGTAGAGGTGCTTTATTGTTTACATTTTAGTAATATAGCAGACACTTTTATCCAGAGCGACTTACAGAAGCAATTGGGGTTAAATGCTCAAGGGAACATTGATAGATTTTTTTTCACGTAGTCAGTGCCAGGATTCGAACCAGTGATGTTTTGGTTACCGGCCCAATGCTCTTAACCGCTATGCTACCTGCCGCCAAAAGTTGATAGTATTTCAACCACATAAAATATGCATCCAAGCTGAATTAAAATATTATTAAAAACATTTTTTTTCCTTCCAGTCAAACTGATGTCATTTGGAGAACAAACAAAAAAAAACATTTTTGAGGGGGTTATTACATTTTCTACCAGGTGCCAAAACATATTTGCTCTGCAAAAGAAGGAGAGATCCACAAAATTAACATGTGAACAACACGTGAAACACACATACACACATACATACTGTTATAGCATGCCAGACAGAGTGGTAAACCCATTGCTTGGAGCTGGAAGGTGGTGGGTGACCACATACTTTTTTTGCAGCTTAAACCGCTTACACACACACACACACAATTAACCAAGGCGGTTGTGAGGGTCCCAGATGAGGCCCAGAGAGATGGCCAGAGTCCCCGAACTCGGGCCTCATAACCTGGGTCCCACTGACAGAAAGTTGGCCCCGTAAAGCTGGAGCTCGACGTGACACATCTCCGAATGGTCCAGGGCTCTCGTTAACAGGGTTCGGAACAGCCAGTGCCACACCTTCCTGCTTGTGTTTGGGGAGCTAGCGTATCTGTCCCATTTGAGATACAGGAGGGGATTCCCTCAGGCTTCGGGTCAAACTGATATTGGAGTGTGGTGAAGCTCTTTTAGCATGGTTTCTAGAGTATATCTCCATCTGAATGACTCCTGATTGCAGTAATACAGTACTTGGAAATTGCTGTTGCAGATGTCTTCTGTGGAACTGACAAATAATGTTTAACAAGGACCATAATTCCTTTCCATTGTTTCTATATTTTTCACTCCAGTGGTGTAATATGGTTGTTTAACAGCATAATTTCCTACACTCTCCTACTTCATGATCTTGCTCTTTGGTACTCTTCTTTGGGAAATTACAATCACTAGTTCTTTGTAGCATAAAAAAATCTAAAAGCAATTTTAACAACTGAAAAGGTCTGACATTCTACCCACCACATATAAATAAAGAGGTTTGGACAATTATTCCCTTCCAGCATGTTTGTGTACCCTGCTCCTTTTTCTGCAGCCTGGAATGACATGAAAGGAAGGTGGAAAAGAGACATGCTTCCAGACTTGGGCTAACTCCAAGGACCGAGGCTGTTTCAGGAAGGGAACACAGAGGAAAAGTCAAATGTATTACAAAGAATTAAACACATCTCCCTAAGATAAGACTGATAGTCTTAACCATTGCCATGGGCAGAGCACATGAATGGAGAACTGTGCAGTCACCTGTGTTATGCATTGGTACAAAATGCTGTTGAAAAGGATTAGTGATACTTTTTTCTGGCAAAGGGATGTAATTCTGTCCTTTCTCTGGTATAAGACCTATGCCATGTAACATTTCTCATTCCATTTTCACATTTTTGTTCTTGCTAAGCACTAATGCACCTGAACTAATAAAGGGCTAATTAGACAGTTAAAATAGACGCCCCAAGGGCACAGCATTGGTGTCAATTGTTATTCAATAAGCCCCAGCTATTCTAGTGATAATTAGCTGATTAGTTGAACCAGTTGTGTTAGTGTGGGGCCAGATCAACCACAGTATGCACCTTCAGCCCCCCCCCCCTCCCTCCCCAGGAATAGATTAAGAAACACTGACGTAAAGTATGACCAGACAGTGTCTTATACTGTAGCAGAGCGGGAATCCAGATGGGTCCTCTCTTCCTCTGTTACCTGGCTGTGTACCTAGACAGGATCCATATTTCCTATCCTTAAGTCCCCCAACTCCACTCCTTCTCCTAGCCTTCAGCACACATCCTTTCCCCGTTCCCTCTCCCTCTCTCTCTCCGCCGGGCCGATGCAGCAGTGATGACAATCCCAGATGTGGCTTAATAAATACTCGGTGGCCTGCAGCTTGAACCCCAGATTTTATTCAGGGCAGTTCACTGGAGATAGAAGTTCAAGGCATCAATAAGGGTTTGAGTTTTAAAGATGGAATATGTTTTTTTAATGTCTCTCTACAGGAATAGAGTGTACGGAGGGACAGCCGCACGCCTGCATGTTTCGTATTAGGGACACATCATATTTCGTGTATTTTTATCAAGAGGATGGCCAGGCCACCTCAGTTTGCTAACCGCATGCTCCCGCAAGCTAAAAATACCTTAATGCACACCAGTCAAGACCGCAGTACGCCCATCGCATGCATTGAAATGATTTAGCGTGTATCAACGTCATCAGCTGAACAAAATATGAGTTTTTGGACATGGCAAGATTATTGTTGTTGTTTTTATGTGTGTGCGTCTGTGTCCGTGTGTGCATGTGTGCATGTGTTTATCAACATCTGGTTATCTGATAACTGTTACACTTGGGGGAGAGCCCAGCTGCCTCTATATCACATTTTTGCATTATATTCAGTCAACTTGACATATGTTACAGACACACACAGGGGCCTGCAGGACTGCATCTGGCTATTGTTCAAGAAGTGGACCACCACTGCGGGTGCTCTCTCTCTCTCTCTCTCTCTCTCTCTCTCTCTCTCTCTCTCTCTCTCTCTCTCCCTTAGGCCAGTGAAGCCATATGAATCTCCTATTTTCCGACTCAGTAAATAAAAAATAAATACAGGTATACCAACCACTACAATTCATGTGTTTCTACTATTTATGTCCCTACATATTTCTTTCTCCCTCTCTCTCTGTCTCTTTCTCTCAATCTCTCTCACAAGTCTTTCAACAGCCCTCTGTCTGTTCCATGATGCCGTTTTGTTTTTTTACTGCGCTCCACCGCCTCTCTGGCTCCCAGTGCGCCAGGCCACACATTCTAGCTGCTCACCTGGCCAAATCCGCCAGACATGCAGCCTCGGGCCAAGCCCCTGAAAAACATCTCAAATCTGCGCTTCACCACACCCCTAGTCCACCCCCTACACACACACCACCCACTCTAACACTGCCATCCTCTCCTGTCTAGCTGGCAGCCCCCTCCTCAGCCACCCAAGTAAATCTATCTTCTCCTGGATGCTTTTAACACCACCTCAAGCTCATTAGAGAACCCAGTACACAGAAACAAGGCCTGAAACAAGCCTAAAATATAATAGTAATTTATTACATGCACTTTATTACATGCACTTCTCACCCCAAAAATTATAACAAAAAAACAGAGAACAGAAAACACAGACAACAATCAAAGCTATATGCAGGTGTCTTCAGATCCGGAGGGCATGAGAGAACAGAATTAGCAGAGGTCCTTGAAAGCTTTTCTGAACAGCATCGTCTTGGGATATGCCTTAGAGGACAGAGACTATGCAGCCCTAATAGTGTCTGGAAGTGTGTTCCACGGCCATGGAGCCACCTCTATATAGTGCCACCTCGGCCCAAAACACCTAGGTTCCTCAGCTCGCTAGCTAGTTACCCCCCTGCAGTGCAATCACACAGAACTTCTGCTAGGGCTAGTGGTGTAAGGGTTAGTTGAACTGGGAAGTGGACATGAAGCTAGGGTTAGGATTGTGGTTGATGCTAAGGTTGAACCGGGATGTGGACATGAAGCTAGTGTTAGAGTGACGGTTAGGGTTGTGGTTGAGGCTAGTGTTAGGGTTGAATGTAGACAAAGTTAGGGCTCACTTAAAGTGCATTGGGAAAGTATTCAGACCCCTTGACTTTTTCCACATTTTGTTACGTTACAGCCTTATTCTAAGATGGATAAAATATTTTTTTGTGTCAAATCTACACACAATACCCCATAATGACAAAGCAAAAACAGGTTTTTAGAAATGTGTGCCAATTTATTAAAAATAAAAAATGGAAATATTGTATTTACATAAGTATTCAGACTCTTTACTCAGTACTTTGTATTTATTACAAGTCAGCAGCTATTCTTCCTGGGGGTCCAAACTCAAAGCTCCCAAGTTACATATAAAACAAAATTTAAAACAATGAACTATGTTTGTACTGAATGAGCTAAAGATTCAACAATTTTTTTTTATATAACATCCCTAAACCACCACATATCCACCACACATGTTCAATACCACATCACAACAGTATCACAATGTGTGCATATGCATGTGTCTGTACCTTTGTGTTTCTCATCACAGTCCCCGTTGTTCCATGAGATGTATTTTTACCTGCTTTTTAAATCAGATTCTACTGCTTCCATCAGTTACTTGATGTGGAATAGAGTTCCATGTAGTCATGGCTCTATATAGTACTGTGTGCCTCCCATAGTCTGTTCAGGACATGGGAACTGTGAAGAGACCTCTAGTGGCATGTCTTGTAGTGTATGCATGGGTGTCCAAGTTGTGTGATAGTATTTTAAGCAGACAGCTTGGTACATTTAGCTTGTCAACACCTCTTACAAAAACAAGTAATGATGAAGTCAATCTCTCTTCCACTTTGAGCCATTGTTAAGGTTTTCTTCCGTCAAAAGAGAAGAGGACCAAAATGAAGCGTGGTTATTTCGATTCAACTTTAATAAAGATAATGACGAAATATACAAAAACAATAAACGTACCGTGAAAATCCGAAACAGCCCTATCTTTTATAAAAAATAATTTATTACCTTCAATACCATTTCACTCTTTACAACTCATAATTTTCATACATACTCCAATAATGGTATTTTAATTTAACTAAACAAAAACCCCAAACAAAACCAAACTACCTTTCCCTATCTCCCCGTCCCTAATCTATCCCCTTACAAATCTAAATGACACCCAGCCCTAAACCCCCCTTCCACCTCTCCCGAGCAGCATGCTGCCCCCACTTCCTCTCCTCCCTCTTCATCCTCCCCCTCAAATCTCCTTCCACCCTCCTCACTATCCCTTCCACCCCCCCAATCTCTCCCTGTCTTCACCATGTTCTGCCTGGCTTCCCACAGCCCCCGTTTAAAGAGACTCATGAGAAGCTAGAGCAGAAACCTGTCCCTATCCGTCCCTCTCGCTCTCCCTACATCTCTCTAACCTGGCCCAGGTCAATACAAAATCTCCCCTTACCAAACCTAACAACACCCGTGCCCTAGCCCATACTACTCTGGCAAAGGCACAGTCCCAAAAGACATGGCGCACAGTCTCCTCCCTGCCACAAGAGGATCTTGTACAGGTGGGGGATTGTACCAAACTATACCGGTACATAATGGAACGTACCGGCAAGCACTTATGGAGGCTCAACCAATTCAGGTCCTTGAGCCTGTTGTCCAGACCCCGCGCCTGCACTCCCTCCCAGACCACTTCCGAGATGCCCACTACAGGCGCCGGACTCCCTGCCTTTCTGACCTCCTCGTACAGGTGCCTGTGATCTAAACCTACTCGGGCAACTTCAACCTCAGGGTGCGCACGCAGCCACTTGGCCACATGACCAAAGTGCCACGGCAGCTGTTCCACCCGAGGACCCGTGTTAGACCACACCATTACGCTTCTCGCCTGATACGAGAAGAACACCTGCAGGAGGTACCCGGACGGGTGTATCACTGGATGAGCAAGCTCCGTTAACAAGAAAGAAACAAAAATTGTGTCAAGCTTGAGGAGGAAATGTGGTACCCCCCTACCTCCCTCTCAGATGGGACAGAGCATGCGTGCCTTGGCGACCCACTCGCACCTGCCACTCCACATGAACTGAAACACAAGCCTCACTAGAGGCCTCCTCAGACAAGCCGGCAATGGGTAGATGTACGCCAAATACAAAAGAGATGGCAACACATCCACCTTTAGGACCAGGACTTTGCCCATAAAGAAAAATACCTAGCCTTCCACATTGCTAGCTTCCTCTGTACCACTGCAATACGCATGTTCAAGTTTAGCGTCGCTGAGCCGGAGGTCTCAAAATGGACCCCGAGAATCCTCAGGGCACCCTCACAGAGAGAGAACCCCCCTGGGCACATCCGTTCTACCGCGCCATCTTCAGAAAAATTTGACGGAAGACTTTGCATGGTTCAGAACCGCTCCCGACGCTCGGGTGAAATCCCCAAAGATGGCAAGGGACCTTGTCAGGCACGAGTCCTTGCACAGCAGCAAGGAAGTGTCGTCGGCGTACTGCGTCATCTTAACACGCAGCCCACCACTTCCAGGAATCAACAAGCCTTCCACCCCTGTGTCTGCCCTAATGGCAGCCCCCAGAGGCTCCATGTACAGAACGAAGAGGAGAGCCGAGAGTGGGCACCCCTGCCTGACCCCAGACGAGAGGTCAAAAACATCACCCAAGTGACTATTTACACTAACTCGGCACCCCGCTCCGACATATAATGTACGAATCCATCCTATGAACTTCTCCCCAAATCCTAATCGACCTAACACTCTGAATAAAAAGGATCTATTCACGCGATCAAAGGCTTTCGCCTGATCTAGCGCTGCTACCATTAAAGGCAGTCCTCTATCTTCAACCCAAGCGATGGAGTCCCTGATTAACTGAATGTTCCATCTAATAGAGCGGCCCTCTACCCCCCACGTCTGATCCTCATGGACGACGTAGGGAAGGGCTGTGCACAACCGGTCTGCTAAAACCTTTGCAAGTAGCTTGTAATCTACACACAGCATGGTTACAATCCCTTATCGTGACATCCACCTCTATAACCCTCCCCTGCATCACCACAAAAGAACCCTCCACTTTTACCTCCCTGTGCCCACACAAAATCCCTACCCCTGATGAGTGCACCCCCCCCCCCCCAATACCCCAAACCGACTCCCCCTTGTCCCACTCCCTCTTAAACCTACTAACATCCCCTCCATCCCTCAGGTGAACCTCCTGTAAAAAACAAAAATCAAACCCCACACCCTCCAAATAACTAAAAACCGCCCTCCTCTTAATCCCTTAAACCCCTTACATTTAAACCAACAAAAGTAAAATTAGACCCCATGAAAGAATAAAATAAAAACATGTAATACACTCAAATACTAAACCCAGACAGAAAATAACAAAAACAGGAGACTCACCCGATGCTCCCCTGCTCCATATCTACCGGTGAGAACACCATCCGTACTCCCGACATCCCCCCCTCTTCCTCCATCTCACCAACCCAGGATGCAGGAATAGTGTTTGGCTCCGGGGTGCCCTGCACCCTGGGTCTACCCCCACAATCCTCCCCCTCCCCAGTGCTGCAGCTGGATTGGAAAAAAATCGGGGAGGCTGAGTCCCCAAACAAAAAACTCCCCACCTCCTCCTGTTCCCAGTCCTGAGTCTTGTTAGGTGTGTCCCCACCCAACAGAAGTTGAGGGCCTGGGGAAACCAGCAGCAACCCAGAAGTTTCTCCCAACACCATCACTCTCTTGGCCATCCCCTCCCTCTCACTGTCGGCCAATCGCACCCTCCTCTTTATTCTCTTCTTTGGTGATGGCGGCAGTGGAGAGATACCACCCTCCCCCCCGCCAGCTCCTCCACCATACCCCTCATCTCTTCCACCAGGGCACTTTTCCCCCAGTCCACTTGCTCTTCCACCGTCTCCTTCTCCAACACTCCTCGCTCGCTTTCTTCTCTCTCATGCTCCTCCACTCGGTTGCCTTGTTCCGCCACTTTTCCTGTTTCTCCTACACCCGTGCCTTCCGTTTCCTTCTCTCTTCCATTCGCCGCTTCTTGCTCCTCCTCCTTCCTTGCAGCCTTCCCCTCTGGACCTGTACTCTGGTCATCAGGCGTGCTACCTTCCCCTCCTCTTCTTCCCCCATCCCCCGCTCCTGCTCCCCCCCAGCCGCAGACGCATATGACCTCTGATGAGCCGGGCACCCCGCCACAGGTGTGCTGACGAGCCACACCCGTGGCACGCCTTAGGCTTGTCACAATCCCTCGCCTCGTGTTCCTCAGATCCACAAAATCTGCATTTTCTCGTGCTGCACGAGGCGAAAATGTGGCCGTAGGCCATACAGCGCCTGCAAAATGGGAGCTGACGTGCATAAAACAAAGTCCCCCTGTCAGCCCCTAGGGAGAACATAGCAGGAGGATGGAGGTAGCCACCATGTCCCTTTGGGTCCTCCCTGAGGAGGGCCTGGAAGCCTCTCCTCCCATTCCAAAATCCAAGGGAGTCTTTGAGGTGCCTTGCTGAGGAGACGTTATCCATGTATCTCCCCAGAAAGGCCCTCACCTCTTCGTCCTTAACGTATTGGTTGTAAATGTTGACAGTTACAACCCTAAAGTTGTTCTTCGCCAGGCTTGTTATTTCATAGTGGCTCATCGGCCTCTCACCTCCCACTGCTCTTGCCCTTCTCAGGATATCATCGTGTTTCTCCTCTGTATAAAGTGCCACGTCGTATGCTCCCTCCAATGAGTTGCCTTGGAAACAAAACACATCCTTCACCGTCAGCTTTAGAATCCCCATCAATATTATCCTTCCAAAAGTTTCCCGTCCTAAAGGCGAATCGTGTTGGCCAGCCCAATCCCAGGGACCGACCGTGTTGATGTATTTTGCACCATCTCCGCAAGGAGAATGGCGCTCGTTCTCTTCTCTTCCAAAACAAGGAAAAAAGAAAAACCAAAGTGACTGAGCCTATCTGGTGCAACAAACACAGAGACAGGAACAAACACCCACGAAACACTCAAAGAATATGGCTGCCTAAATATGGTTCCCAATCAGAGACAACGATAAACACCTGCCTCTGATTGAGAACCACTCCAGGCAACCATAGACTTACCTAGACAACTCTACTATACCACAATCCCATAACCTACAAAAACCCCAAGACAAAACACACCACATAAATAACCCATGTCACACCCTGGCTTGACCAAAATATAAAGAAAACACAAAATACTTAGACCAGGGCGTGACAGCCATGACAGATTGACATGCATGTCATTAATGTTAGCTCTCCGTGTACTTTTAAGGACCAGTCGTGCTGATCTGTTCTGAGCCAACTGCAATTTTCTCAAGTCCCTCTTTGTGGTACCAGTAGTCTAGGTGCGACAAAAGCAGGGCCTGTAGGACCTGCCCTGTTGATAGTGTTGTTAAAAAGGCAGAGCCGCGCTACTATGGACAGACTTCTCCCCATCTAAGCTCCTGTTGTATCAATATGTTTTGACGATGACAGTTTACAAACCAGGATTACTCCAAGCAGTGTAGTCACCTCAACTTGCTTAATTTCCACATTATTCTTTACAAGACAATGTTAAGGTTTCGAGCTTAGAGAATGATTTGTCCCAAATAGAATGGTTTTAGTTTTGGAAAATGTTAAGACTAACTTATCACTTGCTACCCTTTCCAAAACTAACTGCAGCTCTTTGTTAAGTGTTGTAGTCATTTCAGTATCTGTAGTAGCTGGCGTGTATAGTGTTGAGTCATCCGCATACATAGTCATACTGGACTTACTCAAAGCCAGTGGTATGTCATTAGTAAAGATTGAAAAAAGCAAGGGGCCTAAACAGCTACCCTGGGGAATTCCTGATTCTACCTGGATTATGTTTGAGAGGCTTCCATTAAAGAACACCCTCTGTGTTCTGTTAGATAAGTAACTCTTTATACACAACGTAGCAGGGAGTGTAAAGCCATAACAAATATGTTTTTCTAGCAACAGAATATGATCGATAATGTCAAAAGCTGCCCTGAAGTCTAACAAGACAGCCCCCATAATAATTTTATCATCAATGTATCTCCGCCATTTGTGTAAGTATTGGGCATGTTGAGTGTCCTTCACTATATGCGTGCTGAAAGTCTGTCAATTTGTTTACTGTGAAATAGCATTGTATCTGGTCAAACACAATTTTTTACAGAAGTTTCCTAAGGGTTGGTAACAGGCTGATTGGTCGGCTATTTGAGCCAGTAAAGGGGGCTTTACTATTGGGCTTTACTGTTCTTGGGTAGCAGAATGACTTTTGCTTACCTCCAGGCCTGAGGGCACACACTTTCTAGTAGGATTAAATTGAAGATGTGGCAATATTGTCCACTATTATCCTCAGTAATTTTCAAACCAGATTGTCAGACCCCGGTGGCTTGTCATTGTTGATAGTCAACAATTTTTTCACCTCTGACTTTATGGAATTCGAAAGTACAATTCTTGTCTTTCATACTTTGGTCAGATATACTTAGACGTGTAGTGCCTGAGTTTGTTGCTGGCATGTCATCCCTAAGTTTGCTTATCTTGCCAATGTTGAAGCATCTTGAGCAGCGATTACATCCTCGAGTCTTCTTGGTTATGACGCTACAAGCTTGGCACACCTGTATTTGGAAAGTTTCTCCCATTCTTTTCTGCAGATTCTCTCAAGCTCTGTCAGGTTGGATGGGGAGGGTCACTGCACGACTATTTTCAGGTCTCTCCAGAGATGTTCAGTCAGGTTCAAGTCCGGACTCTGGCTGGGCCACTCAAGGACATTCAGATATTTGTCCCAAAGCCAATACTTCAAAATTTTCAAAATTACATCAAATCAAATTTTATTTGTCACATACACATGGTTAGCAGATGTTAATGCGAGTGTAGCGAAATGCTTGTGCTTCTAGTTCAGACAATGCAGTAATAACCAACAAGTAATCTAACTAACAATTCCTAAACTACTGTCTTATACACAGTGTAAGGGGATAAAGAATATGTACATAAGGATATATGAATGAGTGATGGTACAGAGCAGCATAGGCAAGATACAGTAGATGGTATCGAGTACAGTATATACATATGAGATGAGTATGTAAACAAAGTGGCATAGTTAAAGTGGCTAGTGATACATGTATTACATAAGGATGCAGTCGATGATATAGAGTACAGTATATACGTATGCATATGAGATGAATAATGTAGGGTAAGTAACATTATGTAAGGTAGCATTGTTTAAAGTGGCTAGTGATATATTTACATTTCCCATCAATTCCCATTATTAAAGTGGCTGGAGTTGAGTCAGTGTCAGTGTGTTGGCAGCAGCCACTCAATGTTAGTGGTGGCTGTTTAACAGTCTGATGGCCTTGAGATAGAAGCTGTTTTTCAGTCTCTCGGTCCCAGCTTTGATGCACCTGTACTGACCTCGCCTTCTGGATGATAGCGGGGTGAACAGGCAGTGGCTCGGGTGGTTGATGTCCTTGATGATCTTTATGGCCTTCCTGTAACATCGGGTGGTGTAGGTGTCCTGGAGGGCAGGTAGTTTGCCCCGGTGATGCGTTGTGCAGACCTCACTACCCTCTGGAGAGCCTTACGGTTGAGGGCGGAGCAGTTGCCGTACCAGGCGGTGATACAGCCCGCCAGGATGCTCTCGATTGTGCATCTGTAGAAGTTTGTGAGTGCTTTTGGTGACAAGCCAAATTTTTTCAGCCTCCTGAGGTTGAAGAGGCGCTGCTGCGCCTTCTTCACGATGCTGTCTGTGTGAGTGGACCAATTCAGTTTGTCTGTGATGTGTATGCCGAGGAACTTAAAACTTGCTACTCTCTCCACTACTGTTCCATCGATGTGGATAGGGGGGTGTTCCCTCTGCTGTTTCCTGAAGTCCACAATCATCTCTTTAGTTTTGTTGACGTTGAGTGTGAGGTTATTTTCCTGACACCACACTCCGAGGGCCCTCACCTCCTCCCTGTAGGCCGTCTCGTCGTTGTTGGTAATCAAGCCTACCACTGTTGTGTCGTCCGCAAACTTGATGATTGAGTTGGAGGCGTGCGTGGCCATGCAGTCGTGGGTGAACAGGGAGTACAGGAGAGGGCTCAGAACGCACCCTTGTGGGGCCCCAGTGTGGAGGATCAGCGGGGAGGAGATGTTGTTACCTACCCTCACCACCTGGGGGCGGCCCGTCAGGAAGTCCTGTACCCAGTTGCACAGGGCGGCATCGAGACCCAGGGTCTCGAGCTTGATGACGAGCTTGGAGGGTACTCTGGTGTTGAATGCCGAGCTGTAGTCGATGAACAGCATTCTCACATAGGTTTTCCTCTTGTCCAGATGGGTTAGGGCAGTGTGCAGTGTGGTTGAGATTGCATCGTCTGTGGACCTATTTGAGCGGTAAGCAAATTGGAGTGGGTCTAGGGTGTCAGGTAGGGTGGAGGTGATATGGTCCTTGACTAGTCTCTCAAAGCACTTCATGATGACGGAAGTGAGTGCTACGGGGCGGTAGTCGTTTAGCTCAGTTACCTTAGCTTTCTTGGGAACAGGAACAATGGTGGCCCTCTTGAAGCATGTGGGAACAGCAGACTGGTATAGGGATTGATTGAATGTCCGTAAACACACCAGCCAGCTGGTCTGCGCATGCTCTGAGGGCGCGGCTGGGGATGCCGTCTGGGCATTGTATTGTCTGTGTGCTTAGGGTTGTTGTCCTGTTGGAAGGTAAACCTTAGCCCCAGTCCAAGCTCCTGAGTGCTCTGTAGCAGGTTTTCATCAAGGATCTCTCTGTACTGCTCTGTTCATCTTTCCCTCGATCTTGACTAGTCTCCCAGTCCCTGCCATTGAAAAACATCCCCACAGCATGATGCCACCACCATGCTTCACTGTAGGGATGGTGCCACGTTTCCTCCCGATGTGACGCTCGGTATTCAGGCCGAAGAGGTTTCATCAGACCAGATAATTTTGTTTCTCATGGTCTGAGAGTGCCTTTTTGCAAAGTCCAAGCAGATTGTCATGTGCCTTTTAATGAGGAGTGGCTTCCATCTGGCCACTAAACCATAAAAGCCTGATTAGTGGAGTGCTTGGTGGTTCCAAACTTCTTCCATTTAAGAATAATAGAGGCTACTATGTTCTTGCGGACCTTCAATGCTGCAGAAATGTTTTGGTACCCTTCCCCAGATCTGTGTCTCACCACAATACTGTCTCGGAGCTCTACGCAGAATTTCTTCGACCTCAGTGTTTGGTTTTTAGTCTGACATGCACTGTCAAGTGTGGGACCGTATATAGACTGGTGCCTCCCATATCATGTCCAATCAATTGAATTTATGACAGGTGGACTCCAATCAAGTAATAGAAACATCTCAAGGATTCTTAATGGAAAGAGGATTCAGCAGAGCTCAATTTCGTCTCTCATAGCAAATGGTCTGAATACTTATGTAATAAGGTATCTTTTTTTATTTTTAATAGATTTGCAAAAATTTCAACAACAAAAAAGCTATTTTATCAATTTTACGTAACAAAATGTGGAAAAAGTCAAGGGGTCTGAACACTTTCTGAATGCACTGTATATTCCGATGTTGCTCTGACTAATTGACCCGACTTTCAAGATTTCGATGCACAGATTACACTCGAGAACAATAGTAAAAGGTTTTTACGCCAGCAAAAAGCCACACATCTGGTGTATCAGGAAAAGACCGACTATTTTCCCAATGCCCCATTGTAGCTCCTATGTACGTCAATATGGTGATTTATTGACATGTTGCATTGTCTGTAAGGTAGTCGGTGTTTGGATTGAGATAAAGAAATGGGAACTAGTGCTCAAAGGCATAACCATTTACACTCTTGTTTCATGGAAAGGGTTTTTATAGAGGAAATGCCAAAGAAATCCCCAAGTTAGAGAGAAGAATAATCACTATGTGTTTCTCAGTGTAACAAAACATGCCATTGCCTAGGGACCTGCTCAAATGAAAACACCTTAAATGAGTAATACATTATTAGGATGTTTGATAAATATCACTTGATACATTATGATTAGATATGTGTTTGTATGAGAACATTGGAATGACACCATGCTTGTAAAGTATAACCTTTTTAACTTGAATAACATTACACAACAGGATCCAAATCCGCAAAGTATGCCAAACAGGGTGTTGCATGAAATGTATCACCCCTGTATTTTCTCTGCCCCTGCAGACATGAACAGTCCAATCAGTCTAATGAGAATACACACATGGAATACAGCGCTGGGTTGAAATTATATTTGAAATAATTTCTAATACTTTATCTGGGCTTGATTGAGCTTGCCCAGCACACTGTAATCAATAGAAACGTCCCAAGAGTGCAATCCCTGCCTGTTGGCACTCTAGGCAGGATTAACCCCTTACACTTGTGGGAATTGGCCTATATTGACAACGCTATATTTAAATGTTTCTAACAGAAGAAATATGGAACGCATATGCATAGCCTAGCCATGGTAGCAATTTAAAGGGAACAGTTTGGAGATTATGTGAAAATGATTAGACGAAAGGTGAGGACACAACAGATCACCTGAGACTGAATCCAAGCATTACATTGTTGATTATATGTGAATTTGACATTTACTTTTTTCACCACATTTGTTGATAATGAACTCTGGATACATTCAGTGACATGATAATAATATTATTGGAAAATGTGGAATAGGTGCAACATAAAACAAAAGAATGACAAGGGTTTGCGTGAGAGGACTAACTGGTGTTTCCAAGTGGTCACACCTCTCCAAAGTGTGCACAGCTCCTAAGTAACTTCAGTGTACTTTTATGTGTCAAAAAAATAGTCTTCATCTATAATTTTTGTTTTTTTTTCCTCTCCTTTATGTGCCGTTGAGGAACTTGAGCAAGCACACTTGTAGATGTTTTGTTTGGAACACAGCCTTGCATCCCCGCCTATACACAATTACTTTTGTTGTCTACGCAATCCTAAACCAGTTCATTATTAATCAAAACCTGGCTCAGGTGGGCATAATTGGAAAGGTGGGCATAATTTCCATTGCCAACATGACTAACTAAATTATAAAATACAGTGTTAGGCTTTCAGGAGGATATTCAGAGAAGCAGGTCATAATTTTGGTGCACATAGAATGGAGTTAAAAGTGCATTCTTCTTTGTCTACACCCATTAAGCCTTAGCCACACCCATCTCTTTAAGAATTCACGTGAGGCATTTTCTAAACAGACTGATTAGTTTAGTAAACCACCAAAGATTTCAAGACTAAAAGTGTTGAAAGTACTAGCCTACAATATGGAAAAACTGCAGATAAAAATACACTTCATCTATTCCTTGGCCAATCTCCTAATTTGACTTTGGTGCAGATCATGTTGTTCTTTACATTACCATCTCTGATAAACACACACCATATCAAATAAAGTAGAAAGTTGATTTATCACATGCACAGGATAAAGTAGGTGTAAACAGTACAGTGAAATGGTAGTAGCAATATCAAAAACAGAAAGTGTCCAGATAGAAATATTTTATAATTATTATATGACGCTTACCTTACAAACTTGTCTAAATTGATGGGTCATGTGAAGGAAATGCTATAACCAACCCCCAAACACATATTGTTAAGTGGCTGGGTCACTATTGTCTAGACATGCACAAATGTTCTTGAAGTACAATAGATGGCCGTAATCACCCCCAGACACACCTGGCAAACTTGATGGGTCATGTAATCACCTGGCAAAGTGTTTTGTTTAGACATGTAGTCAGCTAGCTAGCTAGGTAGCCAACCAGGTCCAATGTTAGCTAGCAAACATTAGGCTGTAACTAAGAATACAAATGGATTTCCGATTCTAGTAATATTACTACAGAGGTCATACACATAACATTAGCAAGCTAACATCGCTAGCTAGTGAACTGTACGCTTTCACTTGCAATGAAAACAACTTTCTGACAAAATGTGAAACTTATAATATTTCTGAAAATGTAGCTATACTCTATACTCTTATATGGACGAACGCTACACGGCAGACTTGAACCATTTAACACCATTTTGTTTTTAGCTACATCTTGTTTGGTCAGCGTCGTGTCAAGTCACTCTGGTTCACACTGACCGTGGCGTGTGAAGAAAGTTGCTACTTTTTCCAACTGATCTAACGATAGTGCCTGCTAAATTCAGGGTATCAATGTTGTTGAGAAAAGTAGCTAAACTTTTGTAGTTCTCGATGGCTAACATTATATATTTAAAAAATGTTGCAGTAGAAAGGACTATGACCACATACTGAGCAGCTCACGTTATAAACAGAAGCATGCTGCACAGTTGGAGCTAGAATCCAATCCAACCTTATCTCCCAGCATGTCCAGCCCATCCATTATCTCAGCCAATCATGGCTAGCGGGAAGGTTCATGGCTTTTTCCGTGGCTAAACCAACTAGGATCGTAATTTAACAATTTTATTTACATTTTCCCTGACACCCAAAAGTACTCGTTACGTATTGAATCAAATCAAATCAAATTTTATTGGTCACATACACATGTTTAGCAGATGTTATTGCGGGTATAGCGAAATGGTTGTGTTTCTAGCTCCAACTGTGCAGTAATATCTAACAGGTAATATGTAACAATTTCACAACATGTACACAATATACACAAATATAAGTAAGTTCATGGAATTAAGAATATATAAATATATGGTTGCTTAGCAGGACACAACATTTTTCTAATTCACACATTTATCAAGAGATAATCCCTGATTATCCCTACTGCCTCTGATCTGGCAGACTCTGTCATGTATACTCCCTCTCCGGCCTCTAGGTCATCAGGCTGCTGATTGTCCCGCACATCTGTCACCATCGTCTGACGCACCTGCGCCTCATGACACTCACCTGGACTCCATCACCTCCTTGATTATCTTCCCCATATCTGTCAATCCCCTTGGTTCTTTCCTCAGGTGTTATTGACTC
This sequence comes from Oncorhynchus masou masou, assembly GCF_036934945.1. Classification (NCBI taxonomy): domain Eukaryota; kingdom Metazoa; phylum Chordata; class Actinopteri; order Salmoniformes; family Salmonidae; genus Oncorhynchus; species Oncorhynchus masou. Next base: position 19,111,142 of record NC_088221.1, on the reverse strand, counting down.
TGTTTCATATTAGTTGTGTTTTGTGTTTATTGTTTTGTTTATTTTTTAAAACACTCACGCCCCCGGACTAGCTTCCCGTCTCTAAGCGCACTCATTACAGACTCACTAAACACAAATGCATCATTTGTAAATTATGTCTGACTGTTGAAGTGTGCCCCTGGCTATCCGTAAATTAAAAAAAACAAGAAAATCATGCCAACTGGGTTGCTTAATATAAGGAATTTGAAATGATTTATAAAATTTACTTTTAATACTTAAGTATATTTTTGCAATTACATTTACTTTTGATATTTACGTACAGTATATTTAAAACCAAATAGTTTTAGACTGTTACTCAAGTACTATTTTACTGGGTGACTTTCACTTTTACTTGAGTCATTGTCTTTTAAGGTATCTTTACTTTTACTCAAGTATGACAATTCGGTACTTTTTCCACCACTGCGTGCAACATACGCCTAGTTTCCTGAAACAAGTCACATATGGGTATGCGTGTAAAGCGCTAATCAAACTCAGGTGTGCTAGAGTCCACACCCTGGTAACTCCATGTTTACCGTTGTGCGTACTGCATGCAGTATATCATGTACAGTTCAGTAGTCACAGTAAGATACTTTTTAAGCAAGGATCTATTTTTCCATTAGGTCGAATGGATGACCAGACAGAAATACTGAAACTAAACAGGAAATTAACCAACTCCTCTTTATCCACCCACATCATTCATTTCTGGGGTTTGTTCACTTCCATATTTATCTTTCAGAGAGGCGGAAATGCGTTCAGTGAAATTAGCAGTGTGCTCAAGATAAATAAAGCATGTATTGCATGAAAGGTGAATGTTGTGTAAGAAATATGTAAAATGGCTGTTTGAAGGCTGTAAAATGCAATAGTAACATAATGTGAGATGTTTTGAGGAAGTTCAAACCTACAGAATCATGATGTCACCTCTGGCCCTATACTGTCAATCCGGTAAAGAGAGATAAGCTTAGGAACGCGGTGTGTGTGTGTGTGTCTGCATGCGTCTCTGTCTGATGTGTTTGTGTAAGCGTGCATGCATGCCTCTCTGCGTGTGTGTCTCCATCTCTCTGTGTGTGAATGTTTGTGTGGGTGTGTGTTTGTGTACAGAGTGTGCTTGAATGTCAACAGGGACGGCAAAAAATAGCCACATTTTCCAATGGACGTCCTTTAAACCAACGATGCCCTCAATTTGTTTGGTAGCTCCTGTCAAACTAATGAGGTGAGTGAGTGAACAAGCCCTGGTGGACTAGGGGTCAGCCAAGAGCCAGTTCTGCTGGCCACCCCGCAGCCACCCCAACAAGACCTGGCACACACACATCACGCCCGTCTGTCTGCCCCCACTCAACAGACAAGCAGGACGGCCAATACAGAGAAAGGCACATTCTCACACACAGATGAAGAACTGTACACATACTATTAACATGCATTCAAAGGTAGACACTCATACATGCACACACTCATACACACACACTGTACAGCCACAGCAGGCACAGTGGATGCTTCAGTGCATGCGTCCATGTGAGTAATACTTTTAATTGTGGGTGTTGTGACTATATCTGATGCTAGTTTATTTCCTGGACACTGTTCCAGGTATTGGGTCATTCTCAAAGTGGGAAGCGAAATCTGTTTACAATTTAAATTCCTGGAGGGAGTCAACTTTTTTTCTCACTTTGGTTTGTTTTCAAATATCATTAGGAAATCTATATGACAAATTGGTTATGTTCACCATTTTTAGTGCGAGTGTTGTCATTTAGGAGAGACTTCAAACTCACTGGCTACATTGAAGTGAAGCTAGATTTCAAAAGGTTTTGGAATTAGTCACAGAGAAACCTCACTTTCAGTGAACCTTTCGCAGTCAAACTTAAAACTGCAGCCGTTGTCTATTCCACAAGCCTCCACCGGCTAATTATATGATGTTAAAATGCCTATTTACTCTGTTCCATCTGACTCTGAACAACAGTCTCCAGACGAGTGAGCACATTTTCTATATCAGGCAAAATCGTGCCTCATTAGCTCATTGTTATGGATGTATCCAAATAAATGTCACTAGAAAACAGCTTAAACAAATGCAAATGATGCTACTGCATTGTTTGACATGACTGTAAGTTAGTCATAGTTGGATATCTAGTAAACAAGGGATAAGAATGTTGCGAGCCAGTATGGCAATGGAACATTTAGAACGAACAACTGGGTCGCGTCCATAGATACAGAACAAAACTGGGTCGCGTCTCTGGCAACCGAACCGATAAAATGAACGACCAGCCGTTTTGGGTAGCAACCCTAGATTTGTGTCTGGACTATAGCTTGTGGAAGGATAAAATAATATAAATAAATTCGTCAAAATAACGTTTTTAATGAAAATTATGTCAATATTTTTTTAAATATTTTGTTATCCCGTAAAAATGATAATGCCGGTGTTTGGTGAAGATAGTGTTTGAGGGATATATTGGGACAGTTTGCCAGCCCTCGACTTCATCTCGAGCCTAACAACACCCGTGCCAATATATCCTCCAAACACCGGCTTCGAGGGCATTAACACTTCAATTGCATAGTAGGCCTATACAGTTCCTGTTATACCAAAAGCACCTCCTTATTTATAATGAGATTGTAGGATGGTTAGCTGAAGTTAAATAGTAAACATAAACATTATCATGCTACATCTGTCGGTACAAACTTTGAGGAAATTTTGACACAATTTTAAAAAACATATTTTTTCACCTAAAACAATTGCACTACACCACTGGTGAGGAGAACATTACTCGCCCTCGTCCTATTCGTCATTGGAGTGAAAATGAGTCAACCCACCTGCTGGGGCCAACTGGGCATGTGAGACTAAGTCGACAGGTACAGAGGCCAAGGGGTCAACCATCCAGGGTTGCACAGCTGTTTGTGCTTGTAAATTTATCTGAAATAGAAAAGACATGATAGATCTGGGGGCAGGACCTTTTACTACTGACCAATCAGTTCCCTCTGCTAAGATCACAGGGTGGCAGTGTAGGTTAGTGGTTAGAGCATTGGACTAGTAACCAAAAGGTTGCAAGTTCAAATCCCAGAGCTGACAAGGTACAAAATCTGTCATTCTGCCCCTGAACAGGCAGTTCAGCCCCTGAACAGGCAGTTATTGAAAATAAGAATTTGTTCTTAACTGACTTGCCTAGTAAAATAAAAAATAAAAAATCACAGCAGCTGATTGCTGCAACCATTGGCTAGATTCTTCCATCAATGAAATCTCAGAAAGAAGCTACCCACAGCACAGGAAGATGAAGAGAAGTAATTTTTCTACAAACTACTTCTCGGCCTGAAGTACTCAAATAAAATACAAATCTATCTACCTAAAGGTAATCGTCTCTTTTGTGTGTATATAAAAAAAAGTGTGAAAATACGTAATTTCTTTATTATGTGAAATATAATGGTACTTTTCAGACGAACTCCAGACCAGCCATTGCATTGACAGAAGCTAACGTTAGCTAGCTGGCCTCTGACATTTAAACTAGCTTTACTATCAACTGGCTAGTTTTATCAGGAAGCTTTTGATGCAAGGGAACAATGTATATATTTGCTAGTTAACCATTTGATTGATAAAGTTGATAGCTATAAATGCCATTTGCTGGCTAGCTAAATTTAAAATGCTGGGGGAAGCATAGCTAAATAGCAAACGCCCACCATCATCACTGTAGCTAATGTTAGCTTTTTGAACACTTTTTGTCAAACTACTGTACTTCATTCCACTGTCTGTTCATTTATTAACTGGTGACTGAAAAAGTCAAGAAAAATGCCCTCCCAGATTTCACAGCAAAAAATACTAGCTAGGCTATTGTGGTGAACACAATGTTTGGAGTGCGAAATTATCAATTACAGGGGAATTTAACCTTATGGGAATCTGGGCTTCTTTTCATTGTGTCCAAGGCATTTCTATGTCAGTGAGATGTGTTTCACACATAATTGCCTAGGAAAAAGGCATGTCTGGGCTTCACGTGCTGAATGATACACCCTATGATGGCTTCCGGTGTATTGATGTGGGTCGAGATCTGAAAATAAATGTAGTCCTGCTTTGTGGCATTTCACGAACGCAGCGAATGCCAGCACCAAGAGGGCAGATGACAAATACGGTGGCTAGCTAAGTAAGTCATTTTTCCTGCAAGCTACTTAGCTAGCTAGATAATTTTAGTTGATCTACTGAAATTCATATTGTTTATTTCTGGCTAACTTGTTACAGTAGGGGGACATGAAATTATCAAATAATTTTTCTGCTTGCTAGCTAGCTAGCTAGTCTAGCTAGTTAAGTTAGCTAAACAACTACAGGTAGCCATATCTAATACCAAAATCAGTAGAGGTTTCACAATCAGTGATATATTGTATCTTGATTGTAAAACCTCTTCTCTTTTTAGTCGTAGATATGGCTACTAAACAGCAAGCTAAAATGTTAATCAGCCACCTAAAGCTAGGTTTACCAGCAAATATTAGCCTATGACTGGAGTTGACTTGCTAGATAGCCTGGCACCTGCTAACTTGTTATGCATCACGTTTCGCGTTTGTAACCTATTAGAAAATATGTGTAACATCATCAACTGTAAAAAAATACTAGCTAGCTATGTAACATAATTGATGAGGGGTGTCATTGTTTATGATTATAACTGGATGCATTTCAATCCCAATCTCAGCTAAGTTTACTAGCTAACAGTGAGGAAAACCAATATAATACAACAATCTGACTGTTGTAAAACTGATGAGCTGGTTTTGCTGTAAAAAAATATTTGCCTGAGCATGCCTGATAGACATGCCTGTAGCGAGATACTGTCTTCCATCCTACTTACAGTACATGTACAAATTACCTCGACTAACCTGTACCCCCGCACATTGACTCAGTACCTGTACCCTTCCACCTCCCTATTGTTCTCTTCATCCTCCCCAGCCATGTCAAGGTCAGGGAGCAGGTGTGCTTCCTCGGTGATCCCTGGGGACATCAGGGCTGCAATCTCTTGTGGTAATTAGCCCCACGAGGCAATCATGTCTGTGTCCTCCTCGTATTTCACTGGTGAGAGCCATTGCAATCCCAGCTCAACCAATCACAATGTGCTCTCCTTTCCCCGCCTAATCCATGATTCCTTCTCTCCAACCAATCAGAAATGTGGTTAATCACCTCAATCTTCACATCATAATGCTACCAGTAACCATGTGTCCATCCACAGTTTTATGCGTGTAAGATCATACCGCATATTTAAAAAATATCACAACAGCTGTGATGGAAACAGGAGGTTTTCGTACAATTTTACAAAATATAAAAACTTGCGTCATACTGCAGCACACCTTGCGCTCTGCTGTAGAATTCTATGGCACGTTATTTAATTAAGTGTCAGTCATTGTTGCCATTAATGCTAGTTTGACCACCAGAGGGCATCTTTGAGAAGCATTTGACAGTCTTTAATATTGACTGTCCTAGAGAATGTAAAACCTTTTTTGAAAGAACATAGTATGTGGGATTGATTTCAAGAAATGTTGTTTAATTAATTTGCTTAATATTCCGATGTTTCTATTCCAAGAAAAACAACCCTCAGGGTCCCTCAGGGTTTCCGTACAACATGATCGGTTGGGAGTAGGCTACAGTACTAATAGCAAAATTATCCTAACATTTCCACACCCTAATTGTAGTCTAACTAATATCCAAACAGAGATTCAATGAAAATAAAAATATCATTGATTCCTCCCTTTTCTTTTCGAGTGAATTGTAGAGTTACCTTCCATGACTGTATTTGTTAGTGACAGAGACATGGTTATTGAATTATTTCATTTCAAAAGGCCTATGGTTTTCTCCAAGTGAGTATATACAACTGCTCCTTAATTAAAAGTTTAGAGATTATGCGGTGGGATTTAAGAGGTCATTTGTAGTTCAGTACGTTACCCTGCATCACTGCTTCATTCCTCCAGACCACATCCTATTACCAGCATTTTAAGAATTGTGTGTGTTCAATTATTTGTGACATTCTGGCATTTCAGCATGTTTCGTGCTGCTCTGAGAGCATAGGCACCCTGGGAAATATGCAAATTAGGCTGTACACCATAAAGTGTTAAAATAACACCGAAAACAACTTACTGTCACGCTACAGGTGTCCATTTCTTACACTGAGAAAGTGTAACAGCATCCACACTAAGCAAATTGTTGTTTTACAGTGCAGGTGTTGCATATTACTCTACAGTAGAGCATTTTACTCTATCCCGTTTCTTTTTTTTAAACCTCCCTAGTACTTGCTGATGACAAGCATGCCCACAATATGATAGAGCCACCACCATGCTTGAACATATGAAGAGTGGTACTAAGTGATGTGTTTTGTTGGATTTTCCCAAAACAGAACACATTGTATTCAGGACATAACATGTATTTATTTACCACATTTATGGTAGGTTTCCTTTGATGCCTTATTGCAAACAGGATTTGGAATATTTAGATTTTTGTTCACATTTATTTTTTATACAGGCTTCCTTCTTTTCATTCTGTAATTTCAGTTAGTATTGTGGAGTAACTACAAGTTTATCCATCTTTTAGTTTTCTCCCATCATGGTGAAATCAGTTTTCTCCTATGGTGAAATCCCTGAGCAGTTTCCTTCCTCTCCCGCAACCGAGTTAGGAAGGACGCCTATATCTTTATAGTGACTGGGTGTATTGATACACCATCCAAAGTGTAATTAATAACTTCACCAGGCTCAAAGGGATATTCAATGTCTGTTTGTTATTTTACCCATCTACCAATAGGTGGACTTCTTTGAGAAGTGTTGGAAAATCTCCCTGATCTTTGTGGTTGAATCTGTGTTTGAAATTCACTGCTCGACTGTGGGACCTTACAATTGTCTGTATGTGTGGGATACACAGATGAGGTAGTCATACAAAAATCATGCTAAACACTATTATTGCACACAGGGTGAGTCCATGCAACTTATTATGTGACTTGTTATTAAGCAACTTTTTACTCCTGAACTTATTTAGGCTTGCCATAACAAAGAGGTTGAATAATTATTGACTCAAGACATTTCAGTTTTGATTTTTAATTCATTTGTAAAAATGTCTAAAAACATATTTCCACTTCAACATTATGGGGTATTGTGTGTAGGCCAGTGACACAAAATCTCAATTTAATCCGTTTTAAATTCAGGCTGTAACACAACAAAATGAGGAAAAAGTAAAAGGGTGTGATATTTTCTGAAAGCACTGTAGCCTGTCCCAAAGGAAATAGATTGGCTTGTGTTTGTGTTTTCATAACGCACCTGCCTCCATCTGCCAACGCAATGAGACTGTACCAGTCTTCATTCAGGGCGGATACCAGCCTGCACGGTAACACGAGTTAAACATCAAATCCTAGATTTCAGGACGCCATGTCCTCTCCAGGCCCTTATTTAGCAGGGTCTAATGCCGGTTCCTCGATTACACTAGATCGTGATCGGGGGGGAATAGTGAGGGAATGAGAGCTGGGAGAGATTGACTTTGGGAGTTGGAGAGTAAAGGCTATGCCTAACCTGTCCTGCCTACGAAGCGTCTAGACACAAATCATCGGCCAGGCCCGTCCCAACCCATATCGGTGGTCCTCCCTTCACCCCTTGGGTTCTGTGCACACCCTCTGTCATCCCCACCACCAACCCCAAAATACCACTCACCCTGCTTACACCAATCACAACTTTCATCGCTACATTCTTTCCAGTGTCTGCAATGCCAGGAATGGGACAGACGGGTGATACTTTCTCCTAGCCAGGGAAGGGAATTCCCTGACACCAGAACCAGATAAAACCTTTGCAATGTGTGTCCAGGCCCACATCCTCTTACATACCTACTCACACAATCATGCACAAACACACCTGGTTTATAGTCTTGCTTATACAACTAGGCTCCAGGGTGATATTACCTATTCAAAATCTGGTCATGCCCCTAAAGCATACTTGAGTGAAAACACTCACAGGTGAGAGAGAGAGAGAGAGAGAGAGAGAGAGAGAGAGAGAGAGAGAGAGAGAGAGAGGTAGCATGTCTTACAAAATCTCTGGTCACAAGGTCATCACCTAATCATATACCATAATACCTGGTATCTTTAGGAGAGGGAGTGGAGGACCAACGTTTTGTTTGCGTGGTAGAATGCAAAAGCTGTGCGGTAGGAGATCATGTGTCCTCTGTGACCAGAGCCCCTGTCTGTGTTTCTGCGAAAACTATCCCCTAAACTCATTCACAAAACAAACAGACATACAGACAGACGGCAATAAATGGGAGTGACTGATGATGCGTGAGGGTATGATGGAGTGTGAGAGAATGATGGAGTGTGTGTGTGTGTATGTGTGTGTGTGTGTGTGTGCGCACGTCACTGATATCTCTGGGAAAGCGCTCTTCGCTCCAACCGGATCTCTGCTCGCAGATGCGTTTGCCTGTGGGACGGTGGGATGGGGGGGGGGGGTTGACGGTAATTGTGGCAATTACTGTAAACAGGCACACTGGTATTGAGTTCTTCCTCTCTTGCAGTGTATTTCCTGGCCTGACAGGGCCCTTTGCACGTCAGAGGCGCCTGTGTGTGCGCCTGTGGGAGTGTGAATCCCTGTATGTTTGTGTGTACTGGTCTGTGTGTGAGAGATACTGACCACCAGGCTGTGTTTGTGTGTGCATTTGTGCGTATGTGCAGGTGTGTGTGTGAGAGAGAGAGAGAGAATGACCTTTCCGATAAGCTTTTCTGTCTATGTATTTCACTATGTGTAGCTATATATTTGCATTTGGTGTGCCTCAGTACAAGTGTCCAGTAATCATACATTGAGCATATCCTTATTCAGTATCCAGATTCAAAGGTTAGGTCAATAGGATTTTCTGTTACGTCACCATACCTGCAGCATTCCATAGTCCTGATAAGCCATTACAATGGCTCAGAACATCTGCCATGTCATGCGATTGGTAGCATAAATTCAGCTTTATGCCAAGAGCTTCAAGTGTTGGAAATGGGCATCATTGTTCACCTTTGCACCCATGCCACTGGTGACCGTTGGGGGAGACCCTGTCCCTGACCCCGACATGACTGGAACAGGCCGGACCCTTCCAGCTCCCAGCGCAATAAAACCCAGCTGATATCACAAGTGTTTCATTAACTTAATGAGCCCTCTTTCTTTCTCTTTCCATACCACCGAAAGCCAGAGAGTGTCAAAAACTACACAAATCCCCAACATGAGGTATTGAGTGACATCAAGGTCCTGCTGGGGCTGTCAAGGTTGAGGTTAGCCTTTAACTTCACTATGGTAGGGGGCACTATTTTCACTTCCGGATGAAAGGCGTGCCCAAAGTAAACTGCCTGCTTCTCAGGCCCAGAAGCTAGGATATGCATATAATCATTGTCCGGGTTGAAATATTATTGATTATTTAGGCTAAAAACAACCTGAGGATTGATTATAAACATTGTTTGAAATGTTTCTACAAATTTTTCGGATACTTTTTGGATTTTTTGTCTGCCTGTTGTGACTGCGTTTGAGCCTGTGGATTACTGAACAAAACACGGGAACAAAACAGAGGTTTTTGGATATAAACAGGGACTTTATCGAACAAAACAAACATTTATTGAGTAAATGGGAGTCTTGTGAGTGCAACCATATTTGGACTGGGATCATCAAAGGTAAGTGATTAATTTTATCACTATTTCTGACTTGTGTAACTCCTCTACTTGGCTGGTAACTGTTTGTAATGATTTATCTGCTGGGTGCTGTTCTGAGATAATCACATGGTATGCTTTCGCCATAAAGCCTTTTTGAAATCTGACACCGTGGTTGGATTAACAAGAAGTTAATCTTTAAACCGATGTATAACACTTGTATGTTTTATGAATTTTTATAATGAGTATTTCTGTTTTTGAATTTTGAGCTCTGCAATTTCACTAGATGTTGGCCAGGTGGGACGCTAGCATCCCACATACCCTAGTGAGATTTTAAGCTAATGGCTCTCCCAAATATCATGCCTTGGGAATTTTGTCAAACTGTCTCAATGCAAACAAATCATGGAAGAGGAGGTAGAAGAGGAGAGGGAGTAGGAGGTGGGACCAGGGTGTCCAAATAACCCCCTGAGGGGCTCAGAGCAGGGACTGGGGCGAGCTATGACTATTTGGACTGGGATCGTCTTTCTTAATAGGAATCCCGGTATTTCATATTTCACATAGCGTGGAGAGGAAGCCATGGTTAGGGTGGCGGTGCTAGAATGTACAGTATGCCCCAAGCATGAGGGTGTCACCTGGCCTGATGGGCATCGCCAGGTGGAGTACCCCTACAGGGGCAACCAGCTGCCCAGTGCCCTCATAAGCCCAGCTAATCAGTGTTGGCAATCTTCCATCTTCCTTGCCAACCTGACTAGGACATGTGCCAGCGGGGTTGCATCAGTATCAGGGGCAGGGAAGGAACAGTCTGTCCATGCTCACCCACCAGACCGATGCCGGTAATACAGTAGGACTCTGAGACTAGGGTCGGGTGTCAATTCCATATTTAGATTCAGGAAGTCAAGATGAATCCACGTACCAGGCCATTGGTTGAGTAGATCCAGCTAAATATGGGCAAGCCCAAATGAATGGAAACGATTGGCACGGTTGTTCAATGCTTATCTTTTCTGACAGTATCTGCTGGTTTTCCTCACTTTCTAATCAGCTATAGATTGACTTCTACCTTTAATAAATCCATTAGGGGTGGGAGGGGCGATGAAAGAGCAGCAGACACCACAACCTTCAAAGTCTTAACCTGAGTACCTGTTACAGCACTCCACAGCATGGCAGTATAAGCTATACTATAGTCTCTCACGGCCTGATCGGTTTCTGTTGTCCGTATCAGTATGTGCCGTTCTCCTATTCAAGCTCTATCACCACCTTACACTCAAAGAGTGTAGTCAGACACCCGATATCCCCAGCCATCACAGTTGACTGGCCAGGAGGAGGCCAATCGGCTACCCGACACCCGTGTCACTCGGATGGGATGATTGAGAGGAGGGAGCTCCTGGTATATCCAAAGCACGTAGGACTGTTGACTGTCCTCTGTTGCTGGGTGTTTACAATCTTGCACCAGGGTCAAAAGAGCAAACATTTGGCTCGAATTTTATAGTAGGTGGGTGAGGTGGGTGAGTGAGGAGATTGGGGGGTTAGGTGATGTTTCTTGGAAATCGTGGGCTGTTCATCCAAGTTGATGTGGTCGTGAGCTTGTTGGTGTGGATGGAAGAGAAGGAGATCACCGAATATGGAGGTTGGGGATATCGAGGGATGAGGGAGAAAAACAGTGGACAGACTACAGCTAGATCTTAGTGAAGGGAGAGAAACAGAGAGCACAGAGGTTGAGATAGAGGTTAAAGATGAATCATGATACTGTCGAGGCCTAAGCTCAATGAGCATTCAGTCTACACATTCACATTTGCTTTCCTTGAACTTTGCCCACATTTGTTTCGCTCCCTTAACACAAGGCTCTCTCAAACAGGTGTGTGCGAATGCTGAGTGGAGCAAATCTGTAATCCACTTGTTCGGGGCTCGTCCAGGATGGCCAACTGGCTGCCAATTTTGTTCCAAAGCCTGACCATTTGAGGGATTGGAGGGGCAAGAGGGGGGCTTGAAGGCCACATGCTAGCCCCCCAACTGCACATTGACAGGCACCAGTCATGTAACAACAATTACAAACACCCCTGCCCAGCCTAACCCCTCATGACCCCCTTCGAGAACCTTCTAACCCCATACAACCCTACAGCCATCTGGGGGTGCTGGAGGGCTGTGTTGATTGGGTGGGGTGGATTGGGGTGAGGTGTGGTTATGGGTAAGGGTGGGGATTGAAAAAAACGAGACTGCCAATAAAGCACCCGACCCAGATAGGGTTATGGCTCCTCTGCCTGTGAATGATATCTCTGATGGGGGACAACTGAGACTAGACGTGTATACTGTATGTGTTCCAGATCCCTGTTTTTGGGGGGAGATGGTCCATTGACAACAAGTGTATGGTGTGTGTCATATGTTTTGATTGTGTATGACATGATAGGTGTGTTTTCTCCGTCTACAAGGTTCCCTCCCGACAGGGGCTCACTCAGGTGTCCTCTCTCCAAACACTCCCCCTCTTCTGCTCTCTCTTGTGGTGTGGTCAGAGGTTGGGCCTTCTCTGGTTACGAAGAGCCACAACAGTTTGTGCAGGCATTTGTTTCACCCCAGCTCTGATTCAAACACACTTGATTCAGATAATTGCAATGATTTGAAATTGGCATGAATGCATGCTCTAAACTTAAGCTTGCTGATATCAACCCACAGCAAGTAAAAAGTATGTTTGATTTGGGATTGGTAAACTGGTATACTTATCAAGTATCAACTGTATATAAATCAGGTGTGTTGAGTTGTCACTGGGCAGGAATAAAATCCTGCACACATTGCGGTTCTCCAGGACCCAAAGTAGGCTATACTTAGGGCTAGATTCAATCAGATTGGAGCTAGCCGACACCAGCACAGTTGTTGTTTTGACATGTCGGAGGTGGAACTGCGTTAGAGATGCTCCCGGAATTATACCTATCCAGGACATTATAATTGGCTGCAGGGAGTCACATTAGTAAACATCTCATGCAGCCTTGTTTTACAAGTTTGAAAATTGGAAATAAAATTTGATATGACTTGATTTGAATGTGTCGTGTAATTGACACTTTGATTAGGCTGATAGAAGTCCTCATTATTTTGTTGAATGATTTTCAATGTGAGTATCATTATTTTTATATAACCTACACTTTCTCATATTGAACTTCTAACACTGGTGGAATGTGTGGTGGCATCGTGACAATGACTACAAAATCAGCCGCTCACCGATTTGACAGCTCCAACACAGTTACAACTCAGACACCGTCAAAACACCAGCTATGCAGGTGGTGGCTAGCGTGGGTTAACGCTTGATCTGATGGAATTTAAGCCTTGGACTGGGCATTTGCAGTAGGCTACTTTCTCTAAATAATAATAAAGGGCAATAACAGAGAGACTATCGAATACTGCCTTATCTCATACTCTTGCACTTTTCCATGAATCCAAAAGACCAAGCAGTTCAAGCAGGGCAGGGTCCAGGTATAAGCGACCCCTGGGCGCTAGGGGGTTTATTTATTGGTAAGTTAGTCTAGCCAGCTATCTCAACTTGTTCTAATCATGGCTGAATACTGATCGGCACACAGGGCATGTGCCCAGGGGCCCTGACCTCCAGGGTATCTCCATTGATTGTGTTAGTCACTCTTACTCAAATATTATTAACAATTGAAGGAAATTTGCTCTAAAATGGCAAAAATGTCTCTCCACCCCATGGCAAAGTGGTTTAAATTTCAGGAAATTAGCTTTCAAACGGCACATTTCTTCTCTCAGCCCCATGGCAAAATGTGTAGAATTACAGAAAAAATGGCTTAAAAATTGCAAAAGAAATTCTGGTGTAGTGGGGGCTATACGCAGCTACATGCCGTATCTCCAAAACATGTCAGTGGGCATAGCATACACTCAGTTCTTAATCCCCACAGATGCATATCAAAGTTGTGTAGTGGAGTTTTATACACTGTATCAATTCAATAGTACAACAGAGAAATCATACACAATCGCAAAGGAAGTGAAATATTTCACATGCGCGCCTCAAACAGCCTAGTTTCAGCAGAATATCATCAGGCAGCTAGAGCACGCAGCTCTGAACTGGTTGTTGCATGGAGCAGAAGAACAACATTGGTAGCCAGTAAGTGTAGGTTGAATCTTTACATGCCTTATTCAGTCATCATGCACTGTTTGAATTAACATTTAATTAACAAGGCTTTCCCACCAAAAAACTTCAAAATAAATGCTTACCTACTTTTAAGATAGTATTAAGATGGCACTGGAGGGGATGGGTGCTGGTTTATGGGCTCCTAACCAATTGTGCATTTCTGTGTTTTTTCACATCGTTTGTAACTTTTTTTGTACATAATATTTCTTACATTGTCTCTTATGACCGTAAAGAGCTTCAGGACATTAAAACAGCGATTACTCACCTCGGGCTGTACAAAGATTTCTTTTCTTTAAATAATCAAAGGCGCAAGATTTACTGCTCCTCCCGGACCAGGCCCAAATCCCTGTCATTCACATGAAGAGGAGACGCGAATACAGGGGACTTGGTGAGAATTAATTGGCGAGTGGATAATCCACCTTTTCCATCCATCCTACTGGCAAACATACAATCAATGGATAATAAATTGGATGAGCTCCATAGGAGACTATTCTATCAACAGGGCATTAAAAACTGTAATATCTAATGTTTCACCGAGTCGTGGCTGAACAAAGACATGGATAATATACAGTTGGATGGGTTTTCCATGCATCGGCAAGACAGAACAGCAACCTCCAGTAAGAGAGCTGGTGTGCGATCTCTAATATTAAGGAAGTCTCAAGGTTTTGCTCTCCTAAGGTAGAGCACCTAATAATAAGCTGTAGACCACACTATTTACAAAGAGAGTTTTAATCTTTTCCCAACCAGAAGTCATGGATTACAGGCAACATCCGCACTGAGCTAGATCCTCAAGTTCTACAGCTGCACTGACTGGTTGCATCACAGCTTGGTATGGCAACTGCTCGGTATCCAATCACAAGGAGCTCTAGAAGGTAGTGCGTACAGCCCAGTACATCACTGGGGCCAAGCTTCCTGCCATCCAGGACGTCGATACCAGGCGGTGTCAAAAGGCACAAAACATTTTCAAAGACTCAAGCCACCCTAGCCATAGACCGTTCTCTCTGCTACCGCACGGCAAGTGGTATCGGAGCACCAAGTCTATGTCCAAAAGGCTCCTTAACACCAAGCCATTAACACCAGTTAATCAAATGGCTACCTGGACTATTTGCATTGACCCCTCCACATTGACTCGGTACTGGTACCCACTGCTAATAGCTTTGTTTTGCCAACTCTGCCATCACATGCCATCATTTTTCTCCTGCTGTGGTTTAAGCATTGTCGTGGGCTGAATATCCAATTTTAAAAGTTTTTCAATTTAAAAAAGTGTGGTTTTGAGAGTAAAAACCTGAAAAACAAAGCAAAACATAGCATTTTTCACACACGGCACCTTCCCTTCTCTGGGCAGCCAATTTTTTTGGGGGGGGAGCAAATTTAGACTGTACCCAAACGTTACCTATCCGAACCAGGAACTGACATTAATTGAAGGAAGCTAATTGGGTTGCGCTATTAAATAATTACAATGTTGTGTTTCTCAGCAATTTTACTTCTCTTATTTATGGAAGGAGGGGAAAAAAACATCCCAAAGGCAGAAAAATTGAAGCCAGGCACGCATGTGAGGCTTTTGCAATAACATCCTGAAGCATGTATTTTTTTGTCAGGAAGTAATAGAGACAGCTCAGGAGGGCCTTGCTGTCCGGACCAATGGCAGTCAGATGGTTTAGGGAGCGTTGGATGGAAACTTTGGATATGGAGTGACTCATATATGCCAGTCTCTCAGGATGGACAGCGAGGGGAACAGTGTCACTCACACCTCCGGAACACACACACTCCTGGGAGAATACACAAAGACACACACACACACACACACACACACACACACTCACACACACACAGACATACACAAGCTTGAGTAATAATATGGCTGACTTGAATGCACGTACTGTACATGATGTCTTAACTTTCTGCTATCACTTGATCAAATGACAGCTGTGTTCAGCAAGAGTTACATAGTGTCCTCCATTCTTTAGCACGACTCAAGGTCTCTTGAGTCTGCCATGGCTTATACCAATGGCAGTCCCTGATACAAAGAAAACAACCTTGAGAGCAATGAGTTGTTATACAACACTGCTCTTCGAAGGAGAGACTTCTCTGCTTCAAGACGTGTCATGTTTTCATGTGTGACAACGGACAAGAAGCTTTACTTTAGCAGGAAACGGGACACCTGTTACCCCCGCGCCTAGATTACTGCGCTCAGGAACCAGACGAAATATTGATTTTCCGATTTTCCTCCCTGGCGCACAAAGCCCACTTAGATTAAATGGGGTTATCCCCCACTCCTGCCCCCACCCCATACAGGCCGCCTAATGCGTCCCATCTTGTCATTTGGACCACCTGCTGGGAGCAAATTGCCATTTTCCTCTAGTCACATTGATATTCTGGGGGGGAAAAGTTCATCCTTGAGGCGGAAAGCCATGCGTAACCTAGTGCTCAATTGTGTTGTTTTACTTTTCCCATCAGCCTGTAACTTAGTGGTTGAGTATTGTATTGTTCAGAATTTAGAACTCAATTCATTCATTCATTCATTCAGAAATTAACTCATGCACACACACACACACACACACACACACACACACACACACACACACACACACACACACACACACACACACACACACACACACACACACACACACGTTTGCACCCGGAGGTACTTTTGCACCCGGAGGAACTTTTGCTTAATCTTGCACCCGGAGGATGGAAAAAAGGAGAAGCCTTGTCCCTTATGCTGATAACTCCTTCCTGACCCTTATATATACATGCATGTAAACACCTACACGTGCATGAACACACACACTGCACTGTCACACACACACACACACACACACACACACACACACACACACACACACACACACACACACACGCACACGCACACGCACACACTCTTGATGAGTACTGGCTCTAAGCGTGATTGCACAGCCTTACCACCGATCATCACTCTCTATCTGGAAGAGAAACAGTGACATCAAGAGGCCTGGGGAGTGTGTTACAAGTCCAAAATGGTTAGGATAATTTGTTTGTGCACAGTGTGCAATTAGGCTTTGGTTCTTCATTTCAAGGTGCTTTTTCAATGTTATATGTACAGTTAGTTTCAAGATATTAGCAAAATGTTAACTTTGGTGGACTGGTTTGGTCACCGAAATGTGTGCAATAAGAAAGGACTGGACATCATTGTAAAGGTCTCTAGCAAAGTCATTGAAATGCAATGGGCAGAGAGAGCAGTGACACAGTTTACAAGGGGGAAACACACTCACAGAATATAGGTGGTCAGGCATCGGCCAGGTAGAGGAGTTGGGATTCCCTGGCTTGGGTCAGGAGATAGGCTGCCCTTATGTAAACAACATATGTGATATTTCACATGTCCCTGGAAAATCATAGTGTTTTCAACATATAAGATTGTGTACATGTATTCATACAGTAACTATTACCAACACATCCTCACCTGGGATTTGAACTCACAACCTTTGAGTTACCAGCATGCAGATCTTCCTGCTGTCACATTTAAACAGAATAATATGCCCCAGCAACATTGAACAGAAAATCCTCAAATTGCTGAAATAAGTCAACTAAATCAATGATGAGAGAATAGTCAGACTAACTAAAAGAGCAGCACAGATGGCACTCTTTTGCTAAGCGCAGAGATGTATTATAGGTAAATGAATCTGGACTGCTGTCTTTATCGCGCAGCAGAACGATCAGTGTACCCCTAAATCCAGAAGTTGGGACTTCACATGCCAGGTTGGGTCAGGGTTCATATGATCATATTGATTTAAGATGTTTACACTATTTTAGCTGAACAGTGTACCACTTACTTTAAATACCCTTATACCATGTCATTGCTTTCCTTAAGAAAAAATACATGTTTAATGTGCAGTTTCACATATGGATATCAAATAGGCCTAGATGTTATATAACGGCCTTATTATAAAATTGATGAAATACTTTTTGCGCCATCAATCAACACACAATACCCCATAATGAAAAGCAAAAACCTATTTGTAGAAATATTTGCAAATGTATTTTAAAAAATTACGTATTCAGACCCTGTGCTATGAGACTCGAAATTGAGCTCAGCTGCATCCTGTTTCAATTGATCACCCGTGAGATATTTCTACAACTTGATTGGAGTCTTCCTATGGTAAATTCAATTGATTGGACATGATTTGGAAAGGCACACACCTGTCTATATAAGGTCCCACAGTTGACAGTGCATGTCAGAGCAAAAACAAAGCCATGAGGTTAAAGGAATTGTCCGTAGAGCCCTGTGACAGGATTGTGTCACGGCACAGATCTGGGGAAGAGTACAGTAGTTCCTCCTTTAAAAGTTGCGTCCTACTGCGGCACACCCTGCGTGCTGCTGCTGCATACTGTGGCATGCAATTTAATTCTCCACCATTTCTTCGGTTACTGCAAGTTATTGCTAGTTTGACCACCAGAAGGCATCTTTGAGAAGCAATTGATAGTATTCTGTATTGGCATTACCAGAGAATTTAAAACCTTTTTTGTAATAACATAGTATATTGGATTGATTTTAAGAAATTTGGCTTAATTAATTTTATTAATATTATGGTGTTTCTAATGGCAGTCAAGCACCCAAGGTAACGTTGGCTAGCTACTTCCAGACACAAATGAGACCACACTGACCATTTTACTCACCCTAGCA
The DNA here is from genome assembly GCF_036934945.1 of Oncorhynchus masou masou. Classification (NCBI taxonomy): domain Eukaryota; kingdom Metazoa; phylum Chordata; class Actinopteri; order Salmoniformes; family Salmonidae; genus Oncorhynchus; species Oncorhynchus masou. The sequence continues at coordinate 19,092,748 of NC_088221.1, read as the reverse complement.
GATCTGGTAAGGCAGTTTTTGTGTTAACCAGAGCGTTGGTGACTGTAAATGTGCTGCTGGAAACGATTTAATTATGCTTTTTTCCAATGTTTACTGACACCGGCCATATTCAACGGTGTTGAGCGCTCGTAAAGTAATTATTCTGCGCTCTGATTCACACAGATGAGAGTGCACTGAAATCTTTGTAGAGTGTAGGCTGGACACATGACAATTTTAACAATGTTATTTTCTGATTAAAAACTGGTTCATTGCATCTGCCGTGGAGCCCAGTTTCATAATATTACCATATTTTCCAGCTGCTTGCCGTCGTTTTGAAGTAATCGCGAAAAAACAGGCCTTATTTTAGTGCATTTTTCACCCTGCCAGCTCCTATTAGTTCTATTGAGCAACGTGGCAAAAACTCGCCTTCCGAACGTTCTATTCCCAGCTTATTGTTCAACGTCACAATGCCTGCTTCGGTATTGTTGGCAATGAGACCTGCTCATATTGTTTTATAGTTAAAATGTAAACAACAAAAATCATAATGGAACTCTGCGGTCTTCCCATTGTTTCCTATGGGGGAAATATAGGCATGTCTGTCAGATATCTCGCAATGTGTATATTTTGATTTTGAAGTCGGGTGTAACCGGTGTGCGCGCCGGTTTCAATCGCTAATAGTGTTTCAATCGGTGATGTCACTCGCTTGAAGTAATTGTTCCCCTTGATCTGCAAGGGCCGGGGTTTTTGCGGAGCAATTTGTAACGATGCTTCGAGGTTAGCTGTTGTCTATGTGTGCAGAGGATCCCAGGTTTGAGCCCAGGTAGGGACGACGAGAGGGATGGAAACAAAACTGTTACACAGGAAACATTTTAATAATTTTAATCTCCTCTTTGTAATGATGGAAGTCTGGCCAGCGAGCTTGTGTGTCATCGATCGCTCGACAATAAATAGTCCGAAGTTTTTATTTTTTCCCCCTATTTTTTCAATACGCAGACATAAGCACTGTTGACGTTGAAGTTTTTTTTCAGTTTCGTCTGACGAACAGATTGTAGTGGTAAAATAAAAAGAGATACATGTTTGTGTCATTCTAAGCATCACTCCAGTCAAAACAGGCTCTGCGAACCTTCGATTCCATTGATTTGCTATAGGTTCGCGCTAGTGTTCCAGTTCAGCCAACGTTCTTAAGCTGTTTTTCAGCCTTGGGTGAATTTTGACTCGTTCCATTGTTCAGCCAATAGATAACCAGAGCGAATTTACCAAACACCACAATGTCCATTGAGAAAGTACAACGACTATACCATTGATCTAAACTAAGAATGACGAGAATAATCAAGTCAATAAGCGTTGGGCAGTTAGATAGACGTTAATATACTGGCACGTTTGATGTATAACTACTAACGTTAGGTAGCTAGCTAACATACATACTGCTTTAATGATATGCTATGTGGTTCGTAAAGACAGCATTGCTAAAAAAACTGTCAGCCAACATAACATGTAAGGTAACTTATTTGAAAAGTCATTACTTTATTACGTTGAGTAAGTAGCAAGCTATCCCATGGTTGTTATGGCAAATCTGGTCTGTGATGGGGGGGTGGGGGGTTGTTAACACCTAGCTCGGCTATTAGACTATTCTTTAGTAACTAGTAACTGGAAGTAACTAGACTAGTAACTGGAAGGTTTCAAGTTCAAACCCCCAAGCTGACAAAGTACAAATCTGAACAGGCAGTTCACCCATTGGTCCTTGGCTGTCATTGAAAATATGAATTTGTTCTTAACTGACTTGCCTAGTTAATTAAATAAAGGTACAATAAAAAATCCTTTCCCTCTTCACATGTCATCATTCTGCTCCTGTATGGCGTGCATTTGTGTGTGCTGGCAGGACATCATCGGTTGTGTGTCAAGAATTCTGCATACAGTTGCATGTTTGTATGAAGGTGTGGTTATTCACAGGAAAATTGTTATATTCTATGGTGTGTCTTTTTGTCAGGAGATTTTTCAATCCAAAATAATTGTTCTGAAAACAACTTTTTTCCGACACAAAGGAAGTCAAAGCGAACACCTATGAAGATGGCATCTCAGATAAGCAGCACTGGGCTGTATTGGGCTGTAAATGCCATCTGCTGCTTTAGATTGAACAGTCTCAGTTATTGTTTTTATATCTATAAAAAAATATGCAGTTTTCTTTCCATTCAGAGAGTGAGCTGACCAAGGTGTCGAAAATGTAGATATTGCCAGATGTTCACTGTCCGAGGAACAGGCCGTGGAAGCTGTATTGCTGGCAAAAGTGTCCATAACCGGAGGTAATTATACTGTTCTGTGTTCTTTTTCTCCATCTCTGCCTGTCTTTTTGTACATGGAACCTGTCTCACAGCTGCTAATTTTCAGATTTAATGTTTCAGGTACACTCCGATAGGTGTCTTCGTCACATACAGTATCTTCTATTGACATTATGTTCTATTGTTTGTCCTCATGTGTCTGTTTTTCAGCATAAAGTACTCTGTGGCCACCAGGTGAGACCACACACACACAATAAGTCTCTCTTCTTCACTTCATCCCTCTCCCCATTCTCCCTAAATCCTCTAGGTTATGCCAGCTGTTTTGGTGAAGCCCTCCTGCATCTGAACTGGCAGACACAGAGGGCACAGCATGATCATAGGTGAGAGGTCACTTGGTCGGGTCAACAGGAAGTATTATTAAAGAGATGCTTTACATTGAAATAATAATAAATTGGAATTTTTAAAAAAATGGCATAATCATGCTCTCTCTATGCATCTGTCACTCGTCTGCAGGTGTGTTTTGATGTGAGTGAGGAAGCCAGTCCCGTCTTCACCACCTCAGCTGCTCTTAAGATAACCTTTGAGCCAACTGGGGGCCCAAGGCTGGTTAGGAGACACCGCAATTGTGATGAACTGAGAGAATATTAGGGTAGCACTGTAATTCATTAATCATATGCTGTCTGCCGCTGTTCTTACCTCTTTCCCTTTCTGTCTTCTACACCTCTCTCCCCACCTCGTCTTTCTTCCTCTTTTTATAATCCACATCATATGTGCATTGAAGTACAGATTGAACCTGTATTTATAATATTACAATTATCATAATTATAATGCATTCATGTATTTATAACACCTGGATAATGAACTTCTTTCAATAAAGAGTTTCACATTCTGCACTGGTTGAAATTAAGTATCTGAAATTGAAATTAAACACTGTTGAAGTGTATAATTGTAATTCATACATGCAGACACAGCATCATTCAAATAATGGAGTTTGATATGACTGAAAAATAATGTCTCAGAGAGTCATACCTGAACCGCACCTTTATTTGCCAAGGAAGAGTACATGATCAGTGAATATATTCAATGTTCAGGCTACAATGTGGGAATCTCATGGGTGGTAATAACTACAGTACATGTGTATGGATCCTTGGCACAATAAAGTTATTATATTCTTCTCAATCCATAGGCTTCATTAATGCCATTCAGACTTGAAGTTGATACAACAACTATAATAGCTGAGGTTCATAGGTTCTGAACTAATATTCATACCAAACGTTTTAGGGTCCATACACAGATCGGCTACATACTGTAGCTAGCTACACATCCATAGGCATACAGTTATTTTTATCCTCCACTACACAATAGGCAAGTAAATAGTCAGCTAGCTATGTCACCTCAGCTTACACAATTGTACATTAAATTTTAAATTTCAGTTAGCTAGTTAGATTTTTTACATCCCCCGTTTCACAAGACGACAGCCTGGTTTGCTGGTTATCTCAGGAGTCCCTAAAACATTAAACAACACAAATTACAAATTCATTCTCCTAACACTAGCTAGCTGGATAATGTTATCTAGTCACATAACTTGCTAAATAGCGATTTTCGTAAATTAACTTCATGCACAAACGTTTGTCTCTAAATTAACTAACATATTCCTCACAATTGTACATTTTTTGCTTGATTGGTCATATAAAAACCTTGGGACCCAAATGCATAATAAGTCCCCCTTGTGATGGTCTGGAACAAAGCCATGACGCTGGGTACCTATAAGACCCGCGGTGCAAGCTCACGACTTTTAAAGGAGGAACCACTGTACCAAAAAATGTCTGTAGCATTGAAGGTCCCCAAGAACACAGTGGCCTCCATCATTCTTAAATGGAAGAAGTTTTGAACCACCAAGACTCTTCCTAGAGCTGGCCAAACTAAGCAATCGGAGGAGAAGGGCCTTGGTCAGGGATGTGACCAAGAACCCAATGGTCACTCTGAAAAGCTCCAGAGTACCTCAGTGGAGATGGGAGAACATTCCCAAAGGATAATCATCTCTGTAGCACTCCACCAATCAGGCCTTTATGGTAGTAGCCAGACAGAAGCCACTCCTCGGTAAAAGGCACATGATAGCACATGACAGCCCTCTTGGAATTTGCCAAAAGACACCTAAAGACTCAGACCATGAGAAACAAGATTCTCTGGTCTAATGAAACCAAGATTGAGCTCTTTGCTGTAGAACTGAACGCCTTCAAATGTGTCTTCCGCATAAAACAAAACCCCTTTGAATCAGAGAGTTGCCGGGGGTTGATGTCTCAATCAACAACCACATCTTCAGCGCCCAGGGAACAGTGTGTTAACTGCCTTCCACAGGGGCAGAACAACAGATTTTTACCTTGTCAGCACAAGGATTCAAACCAGCAACCTTTCGGTTAATGGTCCAACACTCTAATCACTTGACTACCTGTCACCCTGAATGCCAAGCATCACGTCTGGAGGAAACCTGACACCATCCCTATGGTGAAGCATGGTGGTTGCAGAATCATGATATGGGGATGATTTTCAGCACCAGGGACTGGGAGACTAGTCGGGATCGAGGGAAAGATGAATGGAGCAAAGTACAGAGATCCTTAATGAAAACCTTCTCCAGTGCACTCAGGACCTCAGACCGGCGCGAAGCTTCACCTTCCAAAAGGACAATGACCTTAACCTTTGAGCAGTCTTAACATTCTGTATACTCCACTTGTCACAAGGGTAAAAAAAGAGAAGAAAGTAGCAGAAATACGCAGAAAGTTTGGAATGCATTTTATTGAAGTGAAACAATAACAGTCTTGAACGTTTTTGGCAACATAGTGATATATTCTTATATACTGTACAATGAGGAATTCAACCACAAAATACTAGTCTTCTCCCCTTTTTTAACCATTGCCCCCACCCACAAGGTGTATAAACAACAACAATAAATATGAATAAAATAAGATAATAGATACAAAACAAAAACGTGAAGAACATAAATCAATCAACTCTAATTAGCACATGTAGGACAGTATGCACGTGTGTGTGCATGTACTTTGCAGATGTATTTCTCACATTTGCAGCAGATAGTACTTGTTTTACAATCCTTCTTTGTGGGGCAGAATTGGCATCTCCTCCTCATCTCCTCCTCTTGCGTGCCCCAGCTGCAGCCTCAGCTGTATCAGGACAAGATTCAGCACCCTGAACACCTTTCACATGCCTTTGCAGAGGCTGCTGTGCGGTGGATGCGCTTCCTTCTTTGAATATGTGGGGTTACACGTGCCTTTCCCAGCTGCTCCAGGAACACACTCCTCTTCCAGGTAGGGTTGATCTTGTTCCATATCACAAAGGCATTGTATGAGGACACATAAATGATGTTATGGAAGAGGACCAGGGGCCAGCGGGCTGTCATCCTCCTGCAGCTGTAAGCTGCCAGGTTGTCCTCACCGCTTTTGTTGTGGTTGAAGTCCAGGGTGATGACTGGCTTCCTGCCCTCATGATCATTGATCTCAGCTACTTTGTGCAGTGTGCTCAGTAGGACCACATTCTTGTTCCTCTTTGGGATGTAAGAAACTAGAGTGAGGGTGAAGGCAAACTTTGATGAGAAGGCCTCTTTTCCCCTTGTTGCGAGGAGTGCAGGAGGGACCTCAGGCTTGTCCTTTCTAACTGTGCCAGCCATGGTGATCTTCCTCTTCAGGAGCTGCTGGCTGAGTTCAATCAGTAGCACACATTATATCAATTTCTCTCTCTCTCTGTGTGTGTGTGTGTGTGTGTAAATTATTTTAAAACTGCCGGATCAAAAATGAACCTAAGACAATCTTTGTACCCTTGTGGTGTACAGCTTTCATGGAAATGTGAACAAAGGTGATGTTTTATTTTTTCTAATGTTGGGGTCACTCTAGGAAAAGTAATCAAATGTCAAGTTGAAAAAATAAAAGCATTTTCTCTGCTGTTAAACATAGTGGTGGGTCATTTTGACACTTAAGACAACACAAGGGTTAAGCAGACAGCCAAGACAACACAGGAGTGGCTCCTTGAGTGGCCCAGCCAGAGCCTGGACATTAACCCGATCTAACATCTCTGGAGAGACCTGAAAATAGCTGTGTGGCGACGCTCCACATCCAACCTGACATGGTTTGAGAGGATCTGCAGAGAAGAATGGGAGAAACTCCCCAAATACAGGTGTGCCAAGTTTGTAGCCCCATACCAAAGAAGACCTGGGGTTTTAATCATTGTATATTGTGGTGTAGAAGTTGAAGTTTTGTTATATCTGCATTGCCTCAGTGTTTACGTTTATTGGTTGTGTTATATGTTCAGAGGGTTCCCCGCAGAAGTAGTCCATCTTTCTACTTTTGTTTATTGAATATTGTAATATGTACTGAAATTGTAGTTTTTTTTTGTATTTGTGAGAAAAAATATTGATATACATTTTTATCAACTGTCAGACAAATTTAATTATTCAATGTTTTTATTTTATTATATATTTATTGTATGTGCATCAAGATTGGAGCCAATTCCACATTAATTCAAATGAAATTCTTGATTTCACTAATGTGGATGTTGCACGTTGAATTATAATGAACTAAAATATTAACGTAACATGTAAAGTGTTGGTTCTATGTTTCAGGACCTCCACATCCGGCTTTTTCACCTGCGGATCGTTAGAGACCAGCCACCCGGACAGCTGATTAAACTCTGGGTTTGCACATCCAAATTATTTCTGCAAACTGTCAGAAATCGTTTCAGGGAAGTGTCACGCCCTGGTCGAAGTATTTTGTGTTTATCTTCATTTATTTGGTCAGGCCAGGGTGTGGCATGGGTTTTTGTATGTGGTGTGTTTGCATTGGGATTGTAGCTTAGTGGGGTGTTCTAGTTAAGTCTATGGCTGTCTGAAGTGGTTCTCAATCAGAGCCAGGTGTTTATCGTTGTCTCTGATTGGGAACCATATTTAGGCAGCCATATTCTTTGAGTGTTTCGTGGGTGATTGTCCTTAGTGTACTGATGGCCTTGGTCGGTGTTTATTTACACCAGTATAGGCTGTTTTCGTTACGTTCTTTGTTTTGTAGTGTTTGTAATTGATTCGTGTTTTACGTTTGTTTATTAAACATCGCAATCTACATGCTGCATTTTGGTCCGACTCTCCTTCCCACCTAGGAAGCTTATCGGTGTGTTCGTCATCCTCACCAGGGTCTTAACCTGACGGCAGTTCGGCATCATAACCAACTTCATTGGGCAAATGCTCACCTTCAATAGCCTCTTGCACACTGGAGAAGTGTGCTCTTTACAGATGCATCCCGATTTCAACTGTAACGGGCAGACGGCGTGTATGGCGTTGTGTGGGCGAGCGGATTGCTGATGTCAACGTTGTGAACAGTGTCCCATGGTGGTGGGGTTATGGTACGGCAGGCGTAAGCTGCGGAAAACAAACACAATTGCATTTTATCGATGGAAATTTGAATGCACCGAAATACTGTGATGAGATCCTGGGGCCTATTGTTATGCCATTCATTCGCAGCCATCACCTCATGTTTCAGCATGATAATGCAAGGTCCCTTGTCGCAAGGATCTCTATCTCTACACAATTCCTAGAAGCTGAAAATGTCCCTATTATTTCATGGCCTGCATACTCACCAGACATGTCACCCCATGTTTGGAATGCTCTGGATCGACGTGTACGACATAGTGTTCCAGTTTCCGGCAATATCTAACAACTTCACACAGCCATTGAAGAGGTGTGGGTTAATATACCACAGGCCACAATCAACAGCCTGATGAACTCTATACAAAGGAAATGTGTTGCACTGCTAACGATGGTCACAACAGATAATGACTGGTATTCTGATCCACATCCCTAACTTTTTTAAAGGTATCTGTTACCAACAGCGTATCTGTATTCCCAGTCATCTGAAATCTGTATATTAGGGCATAATGAATGTATTTAAATTGACTGATTTCCTTAAATGAACTGTAACGCAGTAAAACCTGCGTTACAGTTGCATTTATATTTTTGTTTTGTGTACAGTTGAAGTCAGAAGTTTACATACACCTTAGCCAAATACATTTAAACTACATTTAAACAGTTTTTCACAATTGCTGACATTTAGTCCTCGTACAAATCCCCTGTTTTAGGTCAGTTAGGATCACCACTTTATTTTAAGAATGTGAAATGTCAGAATAATAGTAGAGTATGATTTATTTCAGTTGTTATTTCTTTCATCACATTCTCAGTGGGTCAGAAGTTTACACTCAATGAGTATTTGGTAGCATTGCCTTTAAATTGTTAAACTTGGGTCAAACGTTTCATGTAGCCTTCCACAAGCTTCCCACAATATGTTGGGTGAATTTTGGCCCATTCCTCCTGACAGAGCTGGTGTAACTGAGTCAGGTTTGTAGGTTTCCTTGCTCACACATGCTTTTTCAGTTCTGCACACAAATTTGCTGTAGGATTGAGGTCAGGGCTTTGTGATGCCCACTCCAATACCTTGACTTTGTTGTCATTAAGCCACTTTGCCACAACTTTGGAAGTATGCTTGGGGTCATTGTCAATTTGGAAGACCCATTTGTGACCAAGCTTCCTTACTGATGTCTTGAGATGTTGCTTCAATATATCCACGTATTTTTCCCTCCTCCATGATGCCTTCTATTTTGTGAAGTGCACCAGGGTCTCCTGAAGCAATGAACCCCCACAACATGATGCTGCCAACCCCGTGCTTCACGGTTGGGATGGTGCAAGCCTCCCCCTTTTTCCTCCAAACATAACGATGTCATTATGGCCAAAGAGTTTTATTTTTGTTTCATCAGACCAGAGGACATTTCTCCAAAAAGTACGATCTTGTCCTCATGTGCAGTTGCAAACCGTAGTCTGGCTTTTTTTAATGGCGGTTTTGGAGCAGCGACTTCTTCCTTGCTGTTTGCCTTTTAGGTTATGTCGATAAAGGACATGTTTTACTATGGATATAGATTCCTTTGTACCTGTATCCTCCAGCATCTTCACAAGGTTCTTTGCTGTTGTTCTGGGATTGATTTGCACTTTTCGCACCAAAGTACGGTCATCTCGAGGAGACAGAATGCATCTCCTTCCTGAGCGGTATGATGGCTGCGTGGTCCCATGGTGTTTATACTTGCATACTATTGTTTACACAGATGAACGTGGTACCTTCAGGCATTTGGAAATTGCTCCCAAGGATGAACCAGACTTGTGGAGATCTACAAGAGATCTTGGCTGATTTCTTTTGATATACCCATGATGTCAAGCAAAGAGGCACTGAATTTGAAGGTAGGTCTTGAAATACATCCACAGGTACACCTCCAATTGACTCAAATTATGTCAATCAAAAAAGCTTCTGAAGCAATGACATAATTTTACAAGCTATTTAAAGGCACAGTCAACTCAGTATATGTAAACTTCTGACCCACTGGAATTGTGAAACAGTGAATTATAAGTGAAATAATTTGTTTTGTAAACAATTGTTGGAAAATTACTTGTGTCATGCACAAAGTAGATGTCCTAACCGACTATAGTTTGTTAACAAGAAAGTGTGTGAAAACTTCTGACTTCAACTGTAGATTTGAATTTTAACAATGTTCAAATTTTGAAACTGGAATTAAATTGGAATTACACTGTTTGGCCTTTGGAATTGAATTGGAATTGTAAAAACATTTCATTGTTGGAATGTCATATTTTTACATTTCCCTGTTAATGGAATTAATGCACATAATATAAAGTCATAAAATCATTTCAACCTGTATTCATATATTTCCAGCATAGCTAGGGTGTCTGAACAGTGACATTTTTATTCAAATTGTAATTTCTGAAATTGTTGGAGAAGTGGAATTCAGAGGAAGTGAATTATCAATTAATTCAAAGACTGACCTAAAATTTTCATTTAATTCAATTGAATTTACAGGGAGGGAGAATTGAATTAGAATTACATTTGTGGAATTGATCCCTGATGTTCACATTGTCAATATACTATACAGGTATATTTTCCCTTTTTCCCCAACTCAGGCATTACAAGACTGCATCATATCTCATTTGAATATACAGTACTATCAAATAAAGAATTACTCAATTTTAAAAGTACTACATTTGATTTTGTAAACAAATTATATCTCGGTGATTACATCAGTGCTGTCCTCAAATCAAATGTTTTGTAAGTACAGTAAGTAGCCTTGCATGAGCCTTGGTTTGTGCGAGCCCATATGGCTCATATGAGCAGGAACCTGCTTCTGTAGCAAGAGGCAGCTTGATGTACACCCCCTGGACAGAACACTAGTCTTTTGCAGGGTCTTACCCATAATCACTTTCCTTAATAATGCTAAGTTCCAAGCAGGGACGCATCAGCCCTTCTATATAAGTCTCTCAGAACTGTTATCTGAACTATACACCATAACGCATCATAAACATGATTTTGCAAGATTAATAATGATTGAAGCCTAGTGAATGTATGAATGAATGCAATCATAGCTAAATACACTAGACAAACCATGTAAAATGTTTTCTGTCATTATGGAGTCTGGCCCATGAGACCTGCTTGCCTTCTACCGCTAGGGTCTTAAGCCACAGACTTGAAGGTCCAAAGCAGCAGGTTTTTAAAAAATCTCAATATCAAATCATTTCTGGGTAACTATTAGGTACTATGATTGTTGTCATTTTAAACTGAGAAAATAAACAAAAATAGCTTCTTAGCAAAGAGCAAATTCTCAAGCAAGAATTTTGCTAGGACTGTCTGGGTGGGGAGGGGAAAAATTAAAAGTAGCTGCTGTTGTCAGAAAGGTTTGGAACTCTCTTTCTTAATAGTCTATTTACTAATTTACTGACTGGTGATGTCACCAGGCAGGCCAAACTCCATCCCAACAAAACAGGCTGACATTTTCAAACAGCTCTTACACTAAAAAGTCATTATCATCATTTTATAAAAATGGACAGTGTTATTCCAACCTCATAGTGTGGAAAAATATATAAAACACAGAAAAATCATGTTTTTGACTGCATTGGGCCTTTAGGTTAGTGTGCCTTGGGAAAGTATTCAGACCTCTTGACTTTTTCCACATTTTGATAGGATACAGCCTTCTTCTAAAATTGAATAAATCATTTTTTCCCCCTCATGAATCTATACACAATACCCCATAATGACAAAGCAAAGACAGGTTTTTAGAGATATTTGCTAATTTATTAAAAATTAAAAACTTAAATAATACATTTACATAAGTATTCAGACCCTTTACTCAGTACTTTGTTGAAGCAACTTTGGCAGTGATTACAGCCTCAAGTCTTCTTGGGTGTGACGCTATAAGCTTGGCACACCTGTATTTTGGGAATTTCTTCCATTCTTTTCTGCAGATCCTCTGAAGCTCTGTCAGTTTAGATGGGGAGCGTTGCTGTATAGCTATTTTCAGGTCTCTCCAGAGATGTTCGATCGGGTTCAAGTCAGTTATCTGGCTGGGCCTCTCAAGGACATTCAGAGACTTGTCCCGAAGCCACTCCTGCGTTGTCTTGGCTGTATGCTTAGGGTTGTGGTCCTGTAGGAAGGTGAACCTTCACCCCAGTCTGAGGTCCTGTGCACTCGGGAGCAAGTTTTCATCAAGGATCTCTCTGTACTTTGTTCCGTTCATCTTTGCCTCGATCCAGACTAGTCTCCCAGTCCCTGCCATTGAAAAACATCCCACAGCATGATGCTGCCACCACCATGCTTCACCGTAGGGATGGTTCCAGGTTTCCTCCAGACGTGACACTTGGCATTCAGGCCAGAGAGTTCAATCTTGGTTATTTCAGGCCAGAGCATCTTGTTTCTCATGGTGTGAGAGTCTTTAGGTGTGTTTGGGCAAGCTCTCGTTTGCCTTATAGGAGTGAGGAGTGACTTTTGTCTGGTCACTCTACCATAAATGCCTGATTGGTGGAGTGCTGCAGAGATGGTTGTCCTTCTGGAAAGTTCTCCCATCTCCACAGAGGAAATCTAGAGCTCTGTCAGAGTGACCATTGGGTTCTTGATCACCTCCCTGACCAAGACCTTTCTCCCCCGATTGCTCAGTTTGGCCGGGCAGCCAAAGTTTGGAAACACCAAGGTGGTGGTTCCAAACTTGATGGTTCCAAAAATGATGGTTCCAAACTTTTCCATTTAAGAATGATGGAGGCCACTGTGTTCTTGGGGACCTTCAATGCAGCAGAACATTGTTAGTACCCTTCACCCGATTTGTATTTCGACACAATCCTCAGAGCTCTATGGACAATTCTTTCGACCTCATTGCTTGGTTTTTCTCTGACATGCACTGTCAACTGTGGGACCTTATATAGACAGGTGGACTCCAATCAAGTTGTAGAAACATCTCGAGGATGATCAATGGAAACAAGATGAGCTCAATTTCAAGTCTCATATCAAAGGGTCTGAATACTTATGTAAATAAGGTATCTGTTTTATATTTTTCATAGATTTTTAAAAACATTTATGCTTTGTTATTATGGCGTATTGTGTTTCGGCTGCTGAGTTTTTTTAAATTTAATCAATTTTATAATAAGGCTGTAATGTACCAAATGTGGAAAAAGTCAAGGGGTCTGAATAGTTTCCGAAGGCACTGTATGAACAAAGATTTAATTTAACATAGTCTGCGTTAACATAGGCAGCCCAATTCTGACCTTTTTTCCACTACACATAGACCAGCCTTGGAGGCTGCAGGTGAAACTGCTAGCTTTGAGGCCCACCAGTCGTCAAGGCCTCTAAGTACACGGATCAGCTTGGAAGGAGCCTGCATTGTGTTAATTAGATTCAAAGATATATTTATCTCACCAGCCAGCTAAGTGTAACTTAGAGCTTGCTCAATGTTTTATAGAAAATAGGTAGCCACGCAGTTTGTAACTGTTGTAGCTGTGCTTGCTGCATCATATTGTTAAGATGAAAAACTTTGGCCCAAATAGCCAGCCATATGCAACTAGCTACCTAGCTATCTAGCAACCCAAGTTACCTCATTTGAAAAGATAACTAACCAGGAAAGCAGCTAGCTTGTCTAAATATAAGCTTGTATCATTTGGAATTAGTCTCTGCAAATAGTCTTTATCTCAGTGCTTTTGGACGCAAACCTTTTTTCAGCTGCATCAGTTGGGCACCACCGCATAAATGATCTAAAAATGGGTCTTGCTGTCCCTCTGTCTGCAATTTGAGTTTGATTGGCTGATGGTAAAGAATGGGCGCAAGGCACCTGTACCGCTTGTGCACTGATTCCTGGATGGTAGCTAGCAGCTGATTCCTAGATGGTAGCTAGCAGCTGATTCCTGGATGGTAGCTAGCAGCTGATTCCTGGATGGTAGCTAGCAGCTGATTCCTGGATGGTAGCTATCAGCTGATTCCTGGATGGTAGCTAGCAGCTGATTCCTGGATGGTAGCTAGCAGCTGATTCCTGGATGGTAGCTAGCAGCTGATTCCTGGATGGTAGCTAGCAGCTGATTCCTGGATGGTAGCTAGCAGCTGATTCCTGGATGGTAGCTAGCAGCTGATTCCGGTGTTTGACCACCCTCACAGAAAAAACACAAACCACAGGAATGTCTCATGTGATCACGTGTAATCTTCTTTTGACGTTAATGTGATAACGTGTCAACATTTTAAAAGGAATATGAGAAAACATAATCTCATGTGGGATAAATGTGACAACATAGGGAAGCAACATTTCTAAATGTGATACAATGAAAACTTTTCAATATTTCACATTTCTTTTCAACTTTCACATTAAACTTCAAATTTGATTTAGACGTGAAAAAGTAGTTATGTATAGCGTAGAGAATTATTGTACCATCTAAACTGCTGTGAAATACATTTTCATTAAGCCAAAATACTGTATTTTCAGCTGTTTGACGCTGGTGTCCAAAACCGAATGTAAAAAACCCATAGTTTGGTAAAGCATTTCTATTTCATTTGTTGTTGTTGTTGCGAAACTTGCATTCAATTACCACAAAAGGATTTATAACAAACTTTTTTCTGTCAACCCTGTTAATTTATTTGGCACTTAATAGGCACTTACTATAGTACATTTTTGTATGTTAAAATGGGAATGCCCTTTGAACCCTTGTTTTTTTATTAAGTTGAACATGTGCTCTCTATGACAGAATGTCTAGTAAACGTGTGCTCTGTAGTACGCGTTTTTAGTTTAGTTTACTCTAATAACCTTGTTGCTGTCTGATTTGAATTTGATTGGCTGATAGGAAAGAATGGGCTGCATGGTATATGACGAAGTGACGCGTACGATGTACTTATTAGGACATACATATTAGGACATACATCTGATGGGCTCCTGAGTGGCTCAGTAGTCTAAGCCATTGCATGTCATTGCTAGAGGTGTCACTACAGACCCTGGTTTGATTCCAAGCTGTATCACAACCGGCTGTGATTGGGAGCCCTGTAGGGCAGCACACAATTGGACTGGCTGGGGTAGGCTGTCATTGTAAATAACAATTTGTTCTTAACTGACTTGCCTAGTTAAAAAAAATTTACATAGGTAAAACATAGCTATTTTCTGGGTCCTATGTAAGCAGTAATTGTGAGTGTGTGAACAAAGGTCAGAAGTTAGTATTACTCTTTCATATGAACAGACATCCTAAATGTGAATAGACATTAGACAAGCACATAACATTCCCAAGTATGCTTTAAACATGGAGTGATTTGTATTACTTTTTAATGTGTTTTTTTCTTCTCGGAAACAATAAAAGCCATACTGTAAAGTAAATCAAAATACATAAGGTTCTGTACAGGCATAGTAGCACATTCACACATTAAGTCTAGGCTATTTCCTCAAAGTGGGCACACATACATCAAAGCAGACGTCTTACACAATTGGTTTTCGTTGACAAA
Source organism: Oncorhynchus masou masou (assembly GCF_036934945.1). Taxonomy (NCBI): domain Eukaryota; kingdom Metazoa; phylum Chordata; class Actinopteri; order Salmoniformes; family Salmonidae; genus Oncorhynchus; species Oncorhynchus masou. Next base: position 19,077,657 of record NC_088221.1, on the reverse strand, counting down.
CATTCATTTTGTGGTAGAGGGTGATTTACTCCACAACCATTTATCACAGGTTGATCATATACACAAATGCAGAATCTACCATGTTTCTTGCCACATATATTGGTACAGTTGTGACTATCAACACAATAAATACGATTCAGTTCAAACGGAGGGATTCTCAGTGAAGAGGAGTGAATAGTTGAACAAGCAAAGAAGCCACGGGAGAAGACAGTTGAGCTTGAACAGAATACCTAGTTGATACAAAACATTGAGTTAAAAGAAGTGGACTGAACATGCAAACTATTTCTGTGTATTTTGACATGACAGAATCCCATTTATAAGTGCTACGTATTAATTGTTTTACTGGAGTATATTTGACCATTGAGTTACGGCTACCCTGCTCCAAACATAATTGAATTGAAGGACATTCACAAAATAAAAACGGCAAAATATTGACCTAATATTTGGGCATAAAAGTCTTCCTGATTAAGTAAATAATCATTTAAACTCTGCACTGCCCATTTGAGTATTGCTTGTCTACTGAAGGTCATTGCTGAAATCACAGTTGAAACTCTACAGTTAAAACACAATGGGTAGTCAAAATGTGTTTTACCACATGAGGGCAGTAGGCCCTATGTAACAAAATGTGGAATTGCTCAGGAAAATATTTCTGGTGGTGATTTACTAATAAACCTGTGATGTTAGATTGAGGATGTAATCAAGGAAGTAATATTTAGCCTCTAAACCTTCTGAGAACATACACAGCAAGTCTGTTTACATGAAGTAGTCATTTCAATCATCTCACTGTTTTGCCAACTACAAATGGGTATTGATATTTCACATGAAAATATTTAAGTGTTTAACTCTGACCATTCCATTTTAGGCTGTTTCATTTGGACATGAGAGTAAAATGTCGTCTCCATTTAAGATGAATCCATGACTTTTGCAACAAAGAACTTCCCTAGCCGCTCTTTCTCCCAACTAACAAAGGACGTTTCCTACAAAGACAAAGTAATGCAGTGGCAAAACATACTCAAAACAACAATGACAAGCTTTAAAATGCATACACTTCACACCATATATATTTTGATGCACTTTCAGTAATCTTGATGTAGACTATACAATATATGTATACAAGTAATATGAGTTAACATAGAGCGACAGAGCAAAAAAATAAATATTTTGTTGAAGTTTTATATATATCTATATATGTATATTTATATGTATATAGCTTACTTGTGGGTATGATGTGGGTGTTACAAGTTTGACAGGCTGATGTGTAGGGATAGTGGCCTTTCTCGATCTAGACTAAGATGGTTGCAAGGGTAGAATATCTGCAAACTTCCAAAGGAGAAGAGAGAGAGAGCTTGATGCTGTAGCAGTAACAACCTGGACATGACCTCTCATTGCCCAAACCCGTCCGCCATTCAAAAATCAGCAGTGAACTCTGTTCTTCCATGATGCTCATACATGCACAGAGAGGAGTGGCAGTTTTTCAATGTTAATCAATGTTAAACACACAAAGGGTAACCATTCAGCCTAACCAACATTTCTCCATAGAGGGGTGCATTGCAGGTTGGTCTAGAAGTAGGGTAACAGCAGATTTCAGCTACCAAAGATATTATGGGGTTAAAATACCACTGTATAGGTGAATAGTTGGACTGAACTGGACAAGCTTCTATCCATCCTCCATCCGTTAAACAGAAGAGGGAAAAATAACAATGGAAGTTGGAGGAGAACAGTGTGTTTGCCCACTACAAATTTGGTCTGTATGTAGAAGAGAGCATATATGCTTCTTTCTTTCTCTTTCCATGTTTTATTACAGAAAGCAAAAAAACAAAACAAAACAAAAAAACAACATTTCAGGCCCCAAGTCATCCACGCCTTACCCAGAAAGCACTCCGTGATATTTACATTAACTCAACTCACCAGCATGCAAAAATGTCCTGGAATACGCTTTGCGAAGAAGGCAAAGATGCAAACTCTTTAAGAATAACATACAAACAGTATCAGTACTTGTATATAGAAAGAAAATTAAAATGTTTTTTTTTTTTGATTAATACTTATTTTTTTACAAAATAGAATTTCCAACAGACCTTCCGACAGTGGAATACTCACCCCTGGCTACTTAAAAAAATCTTTGGTTGACCAGTCCAAACGCCTGATAGCTTAACACTTCTACGTTACACAACCTTACTTCTTCTTCTCTTTTTTTAACGAACCATGCTCACTGGCATCATCATTGACATAAATGTATCCTTCCTGTTCTTGTGTTACCCTGCTAGAGAGATCACAATGGCCCCCCAAAGCCAACATCCCACATAGCCACAACCACAAACTGCACTTCCTCTATCCCCCTAGTTAGTGCCACACAGGAGTCCTTCCAAGAAGAACACACACGTGTGTAAACACCACGAGCACTCACAAGTAAAAGACAAGATCAGAAGGAAAGAGGTGACACATAAGATCAGAACAAAATAATACAAACAAAATCCAAAATAGAACATACATTTCCTCCGTGGTTAAAAAAAACAACAATAAAAAAAAAAAAAACAGGGGTCGTCAAAAGTTCAGCTCATTGTTTCTGCGAGCCGATCATCACCTTGGAAACAAAGTTCACGATAGCGCTGGCGGGCTGATCGGGGTCCATCTCGGCAAAGAGGTGACTGACGTTGTCGGTTGTGCTTCCTTGCTTCCGAGCCACAAACCCAAAGAACCTAAAAAGAGAAGGCAAACTGTCAATGGGTCTCCTCCAATCAGTATCTTCTGTTTGGCTCGTTCTGAGTCTGAGAGGACTGGATTGGTGAAATGAATCTGTAGGACATTATATGAATCATATATGGAAAGTGTGTGCGTGTGCACCAAATGGGTTTGAACTCTGGTTGTCTTCACATCACAAAACTGTGTTAGCCCACTGAGCTAAAGCCTATTACTTCAGGCCTTAGGCAAGTTAACTCATCACTCAAGCATGGTCCACCCACTTCCATTATCATTAATGCTTTTCTGTATACATTTAGAGATATTGTTACGCTCCATTTTTGTTTTTTCCATCTCTATAGTTATGTGGTCAATCTCTAGGGGGTAAAGACACACCATGCCACTGTTATCATTTTTACTTATATACTGCATTGAAGTAACCAGGGCCTGAAACAAACTTTTTAGTCTAGGAGCCAGTGATGTAGCCATATTCTCAGGGTATATTCAACCCACCTTCATCAATTCAGAGAAGATTTTGAGAAATGTCTTAAACTGAATAAGAAGGTACTTTACATTCTACATGCATCTGAAATCAACATTTTGGACCCACAGCCAGTGTTGCTGATTTACCAGCCACTCAGATAGCTTTTGTCTGGAGCGACACTACTGGTCAAAAGCTTTAGAACACCTACTCATTCAAGGGTTTTTATTAAATTTTTACTTTTGTCTACATAGAATAGAATAATGGTAAAGACATCAAAACTATGAAATAACACATATAGACTTATGTAGTAAGCAAAAAAGTGTTCAAAATACATTCTTCTTTGCAACAATTCGACCATGATTCAGGCAGTCTCCCCTGAACAGTTGATCTTGAGATATAGTGCCTTGCGAAAGTATTCGGCCCCCTTGAACTTTGCGACCTTTTGCCACATTTCAGGCTTCAAACATAAAGATATAAAACTGTATTTTTTTGTGAAGAATCAACAAACAGTGGGACATAATCATGAAGTGGAACGACATTTATTGGATATTTCAAACTTTTTTAACAAATCAAAAACTGAAAAATTGGGCGTGCAAAATTATTCAGCCCCCTTAAGTTAATACTTTGTAGCGCCACCTTTTGCTGCGATTACAGCTGTAAGTCGCTTGGGGTATGTCTCTATCAGTTTTGCACATCGAGAGACTGAAATATTTTCCCATTCCTCCTTGCAAAACAGCTCGAGCTCAGTGAGGTTGGATGGAGAGCATTTGTGAACAGCAGTTTTCAGTTCTTTCAGTATGTCTGTTACATGACCTCTGAAGGATTTATATGGGCTGCAATTTCTGAGGCTGGTAACTCTAATGAACTTATCCTCTGCAGCAGAGGTAACTCTGGGTCTTCCATTCCAGTGGCGGTCCTCACGAGAGCCAGTTTCATCATAGTGCTTGATGGTTTTTGCAACTGCACTTGAAGAAACTTTCAGAGTTCTTTCAAATTTCCGAATTGACTGAATCTCATGTCTTAAAGTAATGATGGATTGTAATTTCCCTTTGCTTATTTGAGCTGTTCTTGCCATAATATGGACTTGGTCTTTTACCAAATTGGGCTATTTTCTGTATAACCTTGTCACAACACAACTGATTGGCTTAAGAAGGAAATAAATTCCACAAATTAACTTTTAAGAAGGCACACCTGTTAATTGAAATGCATTCCATGTGACTACCTCATGAAGCTGGTTGAGAGAATGCCAATAGTGTGCAAAGCTGTCGTCAAGGCAAAGGGTGGCTATTTGAAGAATCTCAAATATAACATATTTAGATTTTTTCCCCACTTTTTTTGGTTACTACATGATTTCTTAGATATTATTTCATAGTTTTAATGTCTACACTATTATTCTACAATGTAGAAAACAGTAAAAATAACGAAAAACCCTGGAATGAGTAGGTGTTCTAAAACCTTTGAACGGTAGTGTATTTTGCTTGCCCTGGCTGTAAACGACAAATGTCTTATATTAATGATTATGATATTGTCATAGTGTTTGTCTACTTGATATACTGTCTTTAGAGACAAAGGAGTTTAATCCAATTGTGCCCTAAGTCTCATAACAGTAAATCCATAGGAACTATGATACCGGAGTTTAAAACCTCAAACCATGACATGTTAAACTCTAAAGGTGTGACTGCCAACGCTTGGTTTTGTTGGCATAACCTGCCCAGTCACTTATCCATCCATCTATTCCTCCTCTCTGAATCATTAGTGCGGTACCTACAACCTTTCTTGTTTCCCCTCATATCATGGCTGAGCTCCAAAATATCGCCTTTCATTTGGCGCAGGTCAAGAACTGATGGTAAGTCTGTCTGAGTGAAATGTTTCTCCCAAAGACCATGGAGGTCAAGCTAAACAACTGATCTACCTATCCCTAGTTCTAACCAGTGAAAACCATCCTCGGACAACTAACTGAAAGTATCAAGCACCTCCACCGGTTAGCTAGTTTGCTTAACTTTCTTCAGTGGCAAACGTTGCTCTGTAACTCTCAGTCAAAGTGGTTGGGCTATAAACAGTATATGCAACTACAGAAATAAATATACTAGGTTTAGGTGTATGGTACTCAGGTGCATGTATACTTACTTGGCTGTGCCCCCTTCAGGTTTGTTCCACCTGGAGAGAGAGAAATAAACAGTATTCTATCAGGTAACATTTTGTATGATGTATTCATGACATAATATTATGAGGTCAAAGGCCCCATTCATTTAAAACAACAGAGATTGCTGCTTTTCGATTATTGCCCGCGTACATGGGTGTGTGTGTGTGTGTGTGTTTGTATGTGTGTGGACAGCATTAGTGTGCTGGAGCTCAGTTTATACAACGGGTGGGTCTAATGATGAATGATGATTGGTTAAAACCGCATTCCAGCCGGTGTCTATTTCACAAGTTACCACCGGCTAAATCTATGACATTAAATTGCCTATTTACTCCGTTCCATCTGACGGCCCAATCCCCTGTCTCATCAGCCCAGCCAGGCAATTTAGAAACTTGATATCCACTATAAAAAGCATCTAGACATTATCTCACATTTCTTTTAGTTTTCAGCAGCGGGAGATTTGTATAAACCTTGCTGTCTGTATCTCTGACATCTGCAACATTGTTTCAATATTCAAATTCCATCTACAGCTGTCTCGTAGTAATGAAGGTAGGGGTCGGGAGTTGGGACGAGACAGACAGGCAGGCAGCATTTCCCAGCCAGTCAAAATCATGAATCAGCTGGCATCATTTTTATGGATGTATATACAAAGTAATGTCAATTGAAAAAGGTCAAACGAAACGAAGTCGAGCTAGTTTGCAGCTTCAATTTGAAGTTATTGTGAACAACAGTGTCCTGACGAAAGAACACATTTTCCTTGACAGGCGAACTCATTAGCTCATTGTTATGGATGTATCCAAATAAATGCCACTAGAAAACTGCTTAAACAAATGCAAATGATGCTACTTTGTTGTTATTCTGGCTGCACTGTTTGACGTGTCTGTAAGTTAGCCGTAGTTGGCTAGCTAGCAAGCAAGGTATAAGAACGTTTCCAGACAGTATGGCAATAGAACATTTAATACGAACGACTGGATCTCGTCCATAGATACAAAACAAATAGACTGAACGACTGGGTCATTTGACCATCCGGCTTGGGTAGCAACTATAGATTTGTGTCGGGACGATCTGTGGATGGATGAAATAGTATGAATAATTTCATTGACATATTTTCTTTAAAAACATTATTTTAATCATTACTTGAATATGCTGGTAACCCTTTGCATAAAAGTGATAATGCCATCAAAGCCAGTGTTTTGAGGATATATTGGCATGGTTTGCCGGCCCATAACTTCAACTCGAGCCTAACAACACCCATGCCAATATATCCTCCAAACACCGGCTTCGAGTGCATTGTCACTTAAGTGGACTCACTTTCTCTCCTGAGGGTCGATATCACAAAATGTGACAGTGTTGATGGGGTAGTGGCGCCGGAAGAAAAGCCTGTAGGGAAAAACTATGTTTCAGCACATTGCAAAATAGCAATTCATAGGCTACTGCGTAACTAGCTACTACAACGCAATTCGGATTGAGCAGCGGCATAAATTGTAACCCTCGGTCAGAGTGAGCTCTATCTGGTAGTTCGTTTGAAATATGTTTTATTGTTGGGCAGAATTACAAATTCAATATACACTCGTGGTTATTCTCTATTTCATACACAAATGCCTGTGCATCCTACTCACTTCCTCTGGTTGTCGGTCAGGGTGATGCCTTGGGCCGACACCTTGAAGTGCACGATGGTGGCGGTGGGCGGGGACACGGCTGCCACCGTCTCCGAGATGGCCTTGGCAACGGCCTGAGGTCCCGTCAGAGACTCCATGTCCACCGAGTTGATGTACAGCACATTGCATGCTGGGAAAAGAAGAGAGAGGTGTAGCCAATCAGCACAGTGCATTTCACACTGGAAAGAGGCGAGAAGTGATGCCATGGGCTTTCTGGTTCTTCAATGATACAACAGATATGGGTTTTGTTGTATTGTTTTCTGTTGTGAAGTGACATGAGCAATAGTTTACAATTGTTTCAGTTATAGGATTTATCATGTATGCTTATGATCAGAGAAACATGATAGAATCTATTACAAAACTCCATTCATCAGTGCATACTATGTCGCACAGCAGTTTAATGCAAAAAAAGCAATAGTACATTCTTGACATTTTTCAATGCAGTTAAGGGAATCATTTCATACATGGAAACAAGACATATATCACATTGGTATTAGTGGGTTTATAGTTCTGCAACTCAGCAGATATAAAAATAAAAAAAAGACATCTGTATTTCCATGCAACACATTTCCATTGCTCTAAGGACGGCACATGCATTCTGGGACAAGGCTGGGGGGAAAAAAGACATCGGACAGAAAAGCTGGACAGGTGCATTGTTGTTGTCTATTAGATGGAGAAAGAGACAAACACACGGGCGCGCCCACGCACACTCATGCACAGACTTCTGAGGTAGACATCAGGGATCTGGGCTAGAATGCAGCAGTCAGGGACCAACAGTCACATATCAGGAAGACAAATTCAAACGAAAGGACACAGGGTTTACCATGGGAGTCAGCAGGGGCCCTCTGCCCTATAGTGACACAGAGGTGATGTCACCAGTGGGGGGAGAACAGTGGTTCAGATTATGGTCACAACAAATAAAGTCATTTTGATTATCTTTCTGTTACGTAATGCTCAGCAAAACTGCTGACTGAGATATTGCTTCTTACCGGCTCCTTGTTTGAGGAGTTCAGCTGCTGGGTTGGTTGGTGTGGCAATATCCGGCACATCCTCGTGGATATCTGAAACGCAGCAGAAGCAGATTCTGCAGAAATTCCTCACACCACACTGTTGTATGTATCCATGTACATAGTCATTCAAGAATACACGCACGCACACACACACACACACACACACACTCTCCTGGCCTCACCTCTGGTAGGTATGACCAGTTTACAGGGCAGGGCCTGTGGAGTCATGGCGTGCTGGTACACCAGAGCGGACAGACAACCTAGAGAGACACCAACACAAAGAGATATTAGTATTAGCCGTGCCAACAGGACAAAGATTCTATAAAGATTACATATCCTGATCCAGACATGTAGATCACACACCCTGGACCCACACTTTCACACACACCCCATTCCCACACTCACACACTCCTCATAGCAACACTTTCACTCACCCCACACCCACACTCCCACACCCATGGTGCATTTCCACTATGGATTTCCCCCAGTGTTATTAACTCCACGGCCCAGCTCCTGGGACTCACAGGGCCATGCTCCTGGGACAGTGGACCTGCTCTGACTTGGTGCCAACGAAAGGCTGTTGGGGCATTTTAGGTGGCATTTACATACAGGTAACAATCGCTAATTGTGAAAATGGGTTCATACCTTCCGACGTTTAACACCTTCCCACAACTGTTTTAATTAAGCAGAGGTTGTTGATTCTGCTCTTCACAAGTCCTCACTCTCAGCCCTAGCTATGGAAACACTATTTCCTTAGTATAACATCAGGGTGTATATTGTAACACTTGTGTTACAGTCAAAAATCAGCAACAGTGTCTAATTTAACCCCACATCCCTCCCTTTAGAAAATTATCTGTCACGACGTGGCCCTTTTGAGCAGCTGTTCGTGTTAAAAGCATTAGCATAGTTAGCATAATGTAGTTATCAACTGTATTACAGTGAATCCTCTCTTTGTCTACCAAGCCGTCATATCGGCTTATCCCACTAGGGACTTTCAGTGTATTATGTCAGTAACCAATGCTAGGGCTGCTAGGGTTCGTGCAGATATCCAATGATTTGTGACATTCAGAATATGACTGATGAGGTAATAATACATGAATAAGTGATTGTAATCGATAAGATATGAAAATATCTGAAGAATTATATTCGGGAAATTGTAACTCTATAAACAGTTTCCTGTGGTGCCCCTACTTCCTAGTTAATTACTATTCCGTGATTCGTTGATTTACGGAATATTTACACATGGAGAATTTCATTGATAATATACAGTCTTCACATTTAATGACGGCAAACGCTATGACAAATTCAATAAGTAGTCTAGAGGATAAGGTTACTTCAAGGGGCCCATTTTTAGACTGATGCTGGCTGACTTGTTAAGTCATCCCTAAATGTGTGCTTGGGCCAGTAGCCATCTTCCTGTGGTTCTCAGTAAGAGGAGTCTAACATACACATGCATACAGTATTTCATATCTAGATTTGACACTGTGAAAATTGCCTTCATTTAACAACAGCTCAGATGTGGGAGGGAAGGTCGCTAGCTACCAGCTCTGGGTTCAAATACTATTTGAAATAACTGCCACTGCAGGCAGGCAAATTAAAACGTATTTTAAAGATTTCAAATAGTATTTGAACCCTGGTCTGGAGCTAGCTAGTCTCCCCCGCACCTTCTCAAGATGATCTTACACAATGCTCCCGTAGCCGCATGCTCTGCAGCTTACGTACGCCACCCAGCCCTATGTTATCATACTTTTTTTGATCTTGCTATCATCCTTTTGCACCCGAAGGATGGGGGGAGGGGAAGCCTTGTCATTATGCTGATAACTCCTTCCAGCCCCTCATTTATACACATGCAGTGGTGTAAAATACTTTAAAGTACTATTTACGTATTTTGGGGGGGTATCTGTCCTTTACTATTTTTTTTAACTTTTACTTTACTACATTCCTAAAGACAATACTGTACTTTTTACTCCATACATTTTCCCTGACACCCAAAAGTACATTTTTGACAGGAAAATGGTCCAATTCACACACTTATCAAGAGAACATCCCTGGTCTTCCCTACTGCCTCTGACCTGGTGGACTCACTAAACACAAATGCTTCATTTGTAAATGATGTCTGAGTGTTGTAGTGTGCCCTTGGTTATCTGTCAATAAAAAACATTGTGTGTTCTGGTTTGCATAATATAAGGAATTTGAAATGATTTATACTTTCACTTTTGATACTTAAGTACATTTGAGCAATTCCATTTACTTTTGATACACAAGTATACTTAAAGCCAAATACTTTTAGACTTTTACTCAAGGAGTATTTTTACTGGGTGACTTTCCGATTTACTTGAGTCATTTTCTATTACGGTATCTTTACTTTTACTCAAGTATGACATTTGAGTACGTTTTCCACCACTGTACACATGCAAACACACACACACACACACACACACACACACACACGGAATGTGGTCTGCGGATTAAATTAGAGGGGGATACATTTGAACCATACTAAATTACTTTAACTGATCCCATACTATAATTAGGATTACACATGATGGGCTGGGAGAACGGATACTCTTTCAAAGGCTGGGACACGGGGAGCACAGAGGGGATCAGAGTCATTAGACCAACACAGCCAAGAGTAAGAGTTAGTCACCCCAACCACATCATGAACCTCATGTCTGGAGCGCACTCCTCCCCCGTTACACAATCTGAGAAAAGAGCCATGTTGTTGTCAGAAGGACCGGTTCTGATAGGTCTGAAAAAAAATTCTATCAACGTTCTTGAATCCTTCTGTCCTCTCAAAGCGAGGAGAGTATTGGGGGAGAATATCCGTGCAGAAGAAGAACCTTGAATCTCCTCCTCCAATGCTCTCCTCTCTTCCCTCTGTGTGCGTGTGCACATAGCCGCGGGTAATAGGGGTTCTGAGGGTGCTGTAGCACCCCTTGAAAGATAGGAATACAAATTATAAAAAAAATTGGGGAAAAAATAATTTTGTTCATCAAAGTAGTGCACTGGGCCTTTACTATACCTGTATTAGCAGACCCATGTAGCTGACCTCCATGTAGCTGACCATCGTGTAGCTGACCATCAACAAAATAAATCACAGCACCCGCACCCCCAAACTACTTACTGCAGCTATGCGCATGCATATGTGTGTGTGTAGGGGTTAAAGGTGACTCACCAAAGTAAGGCTCGTTGGGACATCCCTTCAGCTTCACTCCCTTAGGACTTGTCTCAATCAGGAAGTGCCTCACCAGCTCATTAGTGTTGTCACCAGCTACAGGGGCCCCCGAAGGGAAAAACAATATAGGGAGCACAAAAGAACAACACACCGGTGAGCCCATTTAGGTATTATATATTATAGTTTTTATATAGGCAATGGCTTCCTTCTGTACCCCACCTGACATCAGGCCAAAACAGAGACCAAAATATGATTTTTAATGGAATGTTCTAGGATGAGCTAAGTGGCTAGTTAATATTGGTCTCTTGGCAGAAAAATAAACTGTGCTTACAACATTCTCCTCCCTTCGTGTGCGTGTGTGTCCGTGCATGCACTGTATTGACGTAGAACATTCTCTTCCCTTTGTGTGCACACACACAAAAGGAGGTTTACTCAAGGGTTCTTTGGGAAAGGTGATGGTTCTAGGTGTAACCATAATGACTTTAGCTCATCAATGGTTCTTTACAGTTCACAAAAGGGTTATTTGCTCTTTTAATGATAATTAAAACGTAGGGGAGGTGGCTCACTAGAATATTTTGGGGCGTGGTTTGCGCTCAGACCTTTTTTATGCAACCGTGAGTAAAAGTGTCATTCCAGTTTATCTAATGTGTTATGTTATCAAACATTATGGCCAGTGATGGTGTCTTGTGAAAGACTGAGAACAGTTGTGTCAATTGAACGGTTCACTAAATCAATCAGTTGTGCTAAAATTCTCTCCTCCCGGACTACCAGCTGTGCCAGAGGTACAGTGGCTCACTTGATTCAACGTGTCAATTAACACAATAACACCTACGGAATTTTAACATTATAATATGGCCCACCAGAATATAAAACCCTATATGGTTCTTCAAAAGTATCTAAAACAAACTTTTCAGATTGAGAGATGTTCTTTAAAGAACCATTCTCCATAAAGGTTCTATATATCTGTAACTCTAGCGGAACCCTTTTTTGGTGCTATATATAACCTTTTTAAATAGTTCTTTATAGAATCTTACGAAAGGGTTATTTATAGCACCATAATTGTTCCATTTAGAACCTTATGAGCATGGTTCTTTACAGAACCTTCAAAAAAAGTGTTCTATACAGCACCAAAAAGGGTTCTGCTATGGTTACAAGCCAAATAGCCCCTATCTGGTACTATTAAGAACCATTATGTGTGTGTGTGTGTGTGTGTGTGTGTGTGTGTGTGTGTGTGTGTGTGTGTGTGTGTGTGTGTGTGTGTGTGTGTGTGTGTGTGTGTGTGTGTGTGTGTGTGTGTGAGTGTGTGAGTGTGTGCGCGCACAGGAAGACGTGCGTAGAGGAGACATTCCAATCCACTCCCAGTTACCCCTGTTCTTCTAGGTGTTATTGGAAACATCCCAGGCACCTCATACCTTAATGACAGTACTAAGACCCAGGGTATATGTTTAGCAGTGCTGATCGACTGTACAGCCAGACTCTGCTGGAGTAACGATATGCTTTCATCGGGCCCCTCAGAAACACATGATCCACTTCAGAGTTTGTTGATCGATTGATTTAATACGTGAGAGTATGTGAACGTCATACAAAATGTGATTGTTCTTTGTATGATTTCACTGTGGACTGTATGTGTGCTTGTGTGTGTGTCTCCTTATATGTAGGGCCACAAGATGACACAACATCACAGAGGTGTAGAGGGCTAATATAATTTTCCATCAGCAATTACAGGTACAGTATATGAAAGCTGGAGCCCAGTTGGTGATCCAGTACATTTTACGTTTGAGTAATTTAGCAGACGCTCTTATCCAGAGCTATTTAAAGTTAGTGCATTCATCTTAAAACAGCTAGGTGAGACAACCACATATCACACTCATGTGTTCATAACAAGTGGGAAACTTGGAAGTACCTTTCTTGGTCTGCTGTACAGTGGGAGGAGGAGAGGCCACTTTCATGGCCAGGCCATAGGCCCCTCGGAAGGAGTGACTGTCCCGAATGACAAAGGCCCCGGGCTCTCTCTCTCTCAGCAGGCTGATGGCTGCAATACACAATAGTACATGATTCAATAAAATAACACTTTATGTATCCCCTCAGGGGAAAGTAAGGAAGTATTGCCAGATCATACATTCCTTTGGATATAACACAGAGAGGAGAAGAAACAAGGACAAGGAAGAGGCAAGGAGAGGTCTTTGGGGGAGAGAGGGAGGGGTGAAAAATGATTCTGAAGAGGTGAAACGGGGAGGGTTGAAGGAGGAGGAGAAATAAAGGGATAGGTAGGATAGACATGGAAGATGGGGAGAGGGAGAAGGAGGAGAGTGAGAGTCGGAAGGGAATGAGGAGGAAACTTTCCTTGAAAGGAAGGAAGAACTTTTGTGATCCCATATTTCAATGTAACTACGGGGGGTGGAGTTATTAGCTGTTGTCTTGTTCAACAAAACAACATGTATTGCATCTATAACATGCAATTCTATGTATCCCTATATGTCAAAATATGACATTTCATAGACTCTGTAAGTAAGATAGATATACATTACATGCAGATGTTCCCTAGCCACTTAGATTAATGGAGTACATATGGTGTGTGTGTGTGTGTGTGTGTGTGTGTGTGTGTGTGTGTGTGTGTGTGTGTGTGTGTGTGTGTGTGTGTGTGTGTGTGTGTGTGTGTGTGTGTGTGTGTGTGTGATGTCATCGCAGCGGAGCATGTGCTTGTGTTTAAGGCTATCTCCATTGACATTTTATTCATTTAGCAGACGTTCCATCCCAGATGATCTAATCCAATAAGAGAGTGTGAGCAGAAGCAGATGTAGGGGCCAACAGCAGTGACATCACAGTGAAACATACAGCAGAAGAGAACAGAATAGGGTCATTTAGGACATCTGTGTGTGGAGAGGATGTGTCAGAAAAATCCAAAAGGGTTTACATCAGACACACATCCTAACTCTCTCCTGGTTACTAAATAAATAACATTCGCGGCCACATTTGAGCTTAAATAGGTCTTATGCTAGAAGAACAACTAGTGGGATAACCAAGGTAACTGTTCCGTGACAAGCTAGTATCTACACTCTTAGAAAAAAAGTTGCTATCTAGAACCTAAAAGAGTTCTAGATAACCCTTTAAAGAACCAGTTTTAGTTCGAGGTAAACCGTTTAGGTTCTAGGTAGAACGCTTTCCACAGAGGGTTCTACATGGAACCCAAAAGAGTTCTACCTGAAACAAAAAAGGGTTCTACCTGGAACCAATAAGGGCTCTCATATGGGGGACAGCTGAAGAACCCTTTCGGACCCTTTTTTCTAGGAGTGTAGTACATACCATTACACAGCAGTTACTACTTAATACTCAAATTTTTTCCTATTTTCTTGGGAAACTGAATTATCATAAAACCTACTGTATGTGTTACCTTTAATCTCTTCCCTCTATGACAAGAGGCACAATTACCTTGTTCACGGGAGATGTCAGGCTTGTACCAGAACTTGGAAGTGTCCTGAACAAACTTTACATTCAGCCTGGTCTCGGGACTCCCGTCTAAGAGAAGAAAGAACGAGTTGTGTTGAAACCATGTGTAGATTTAACCAAAATCATTTAGCCATTTCACCATGTGAATAGAGGTATGTTTATATGATACTTTGTAAATGCTGCATGTCACATTACATTGAATCAAGTCCAAAGTCTCAGTACTCTTATTTATTTATTTTTACCTTTATTTAAACAGGTTTGACTCGTTGAGATGAAAATAATTTTTTCAAGAAAGACCTGGACAAAGACAGCAGCAGTGATGCTTCGTGAGGGTCATCCTGACCAAGACCAGATAATCCAATCTACATATCAACTGGACTTCCAAACAGTACATTAACAGCTCCTGATTGTGTAGAGATTAGCGAATCAGCGCTATTATCAAGTTAGCTCTTAGCGTCAACCCTCGCAAACATGCCAGTATCTGTACCTCTCACAAAAACACAGGTATCTGTATCTGTGACCATATTAGTAGTTGCTGTTTTAACTCTTCTCCCAGTATACTCCAGAATGGAGCTTTGAAACCACTGCAGATGCAGAAATGGCTGCCAACCAAGGCTCTGGGCCAGATTCCAGTTCTATCTGAACCTAGCATCTGGGACTGGCTGGGCTGCCTGGGAGATGCATTCAGTCCTTCATCTGCTCTGCAATGTGTTTACGGAGAAAGTAAGTGTGTCCAACTTATAAACCGCCTGCTCAGCTAAAACCATGCAAGTATGACCGCATTCACTTTACCTCTCTATACTTATGCTGGCTCTACTCACTTCGTCTGCTTTCACAGAAAGATGTGTGTATGAAAACAGATGTATGTACATTGTACTTAAACATTTAGGTACTAGCGCAATTATAGTTTAGGTATGCATTGTTACATATGTACTGTCAAAGAATATACACGTTTGTGGTTTGCACAAGTTTCATAAGCAATGAATTTGTAAAATAAATATATACACTACCTTTCAAAAGTTTGTGGTCACTTAGAAATGTCCTTGTTTTAGAAAGAAAAGCACAGTTTTGTCCATTAAAATAAAATAAAAATGATCAGAAATACAGTGTAGACATTGTTAGTGTTGTAATGCTCCAGATACTCAACTAGCCTAAAGGACAGTTTTATTGCTTCTTTAATCAGCACAACCGTTTTCAGTTCTGCAATGATAATTACAAAATAGTTTTCTAATGACCAATTAGCCTTTTAAAATTATCAACTTGGATGGGCTAACAGAACGTGACATTGGAACACATGATGATTGATGATAATAGGTCTCTGTACGCCTATATATATATTACATTAAAAACCTGCCGTTTCCAGCTACAATAGTCATTTACAACATTAACAATGTCTACACTGCATTTCTGATCAATTTGATGTTATTTTAATGTTTTTTTTAATGTTGCTTTTCTTTCAAAAACAAGGACATTTCTAAGTGACCCCAAACTTTTGACCGGTAGTGTAAATTGTGGCTAAACACATATCATACGTTTACCCTATAAATATAGTTACTGAGAAGGTAAAAATCAGCTTATTAAGTTGTTATTATCATGCAGTTTCACGTTAATTAACCGCTTTAAAGAATATACAGTGCCCTCTGTAATTGTTGGGACAGTGAGGCATTTTATCTTCTTTTAGCTCTATACTCCAAAAGTTTGGATTTGAAATCAAACAATGACTATCAGGTTAAAGTGCAGACTGTCAGCTTTAATTTGAGGGTATATCGGGTGAACCGTTTAGAAATTACAGCACTTTTTGTACATAGTCCCCCCCATTTTAAGGGAGCAAAAGTATTGGGACTAATTGACTTACATGTCTATTAAAATAGTAAACATTTAAGTATTTGGTCCCATATTCATAGCACACAATGATTTATTACATCAAGCTTTGTTGGATGCATTTGCTGTTTGTTTTGGTTGTGTTTCAGAAGATTTTGTGCCCAATAGAAATACTAAATGTTTTACTACGTGTATACCCATACACAGTACCAGTCAAAAGTTTGGACACACCTACTCATTCAAGGGTTTTTCTAAATTTGTACTATTTTCAACATTGTAGAATAATAGTGAAGACATCCAAACTCTGAAATAACACATATGGAATCATGTAGTAACCAAAAAAGTGTCAAACAAATCAAAATATATTTTAGATTCTTCAAAGAAGCTGCTCTTTGCCTTGATGACAACTTTGCACACTCCTGGCATTCTCTCAACCAGCTTCCCCTGGAATGATTTTCCAACAGTCTTGAAGCACTTCCTTCATACGCTGAGCACTAGTTGACTGCTTTCCCAAACCATCTCAATTGGGTTGAGGTCAGGTGATTGTGGAGGCCAGGTCATCTGATGCAGCACTCCACCCTCCTTCTTGGTCAAATAGCCCTTACACAGCCTGGAGGTGTGTTGGGTCATTGTCCTGTTGAAAAACGAATGATAGTCCTACTAAGCGCAAACCAGATGGGATGGCATATCGCTACAGAATGTGTTGTAGCCATGCTGGTGCCTTGAATTCTAAATAAATCACAGACAGTGTCACCAGCAAAGCACCCCCACACCATCACACCTCCTTCTCCATGCTTCAAAGATGGAACCACACTTGCAGAAATCATCTGTTCACCTACTCTGCATCTCACAAAGACAAGGTGTTTGGAACCAAAAATATCAAATTTGGACTCATCAGACCAAAGGACAGATTTCCATCGGTCTAATGTCCATTGCTCGTGTTTCTTGGCCCAAGGAATTCTCTTCTTCTTACTGGTGTCCTTTAGTAGTGGTTTCTTTGTAGCAATTTGACCATGAAGGCCTGATTCACACAGTCTCATCTGAACAGCTGATGTTGAGATGTGTCTGTTGAACTCTGTGAAGCATTATTTGGGCTGTAATTTCTGAGGCTGTTAACTCTTCTTTTCCTGTGGCGATCCTCATGAGAGCCAATTTCATCACAGCGCGTTATGCTTTTTGTAACTGCACTTGAAGAAACCTTCAAAGTTCTTGACATTTTCCGGATTGACTGACCTTCACATCTTAAAGTAATGACGGACGGTTGTTTATCTTTCCTTATTTGAGCTGTTCTTAACATAATATGGACTTGGTCTTTTACCAAACAGGGCTACGTTCTGTATACCACCCCTACTTTGTCACAACACAACTGATTGGCTCAAATGCATTTAGAAGTAAAGAAATTCCACAAATAAACTTTTAACAAGTCACACCTGTTAATTGAAATGTATTCCAGATGACTACCTCATGAAGCTGGTTGGGAGAATGCCAAGAGTGTGCAAAGCTGTCATCAAGGCAAAGGGTGGCTACTTTGAAGAATCTCAAATATAACACAATTTAATTTGTTTTACACTTTTTGGTTACTACATGATTCCATATGTATTGTTTCATAGGTTTGATGTCTGCACTATTATTCTACAATGTAGAAAATAGTACAAATAAATAAATACCCTGGAATGAGTAGGTGTATCCAAACCTTTGACTGGTACTGTATGTGAATTTGTCCCAATACTTTTGGGGGGACTATGTACAAAAAGTGCTGTAATTTCTAAACGGTTAGCCCAATATGGATGAAAATACCCTAAAATGAAAGCTGTCAGTCTGCACTTTAACCTTATGTCATTGTTTGATTTCAAATCCAAACTTTTGGAGTATAGAGTCAAAAGAAGAAACAAATGTCTTACTGTCCCAATAATTACGGAGTGCACTGTATCATCCTTGAGAATACACTGATCTTCACTTCCTGTTTCGCTGGGGATGTCAGTGCTAGTTGGGGTGCTCTTTGCTACAGCAGTAGCTAAGTTTTAAGAGGGTTTTCAAGGTGGTCTTACCAGACATGTTAAACTTGGAGAAGTCGGGCAGTGTTTGAAAGTAGCTGGTGCTGGGTGTGCTCCCTCCACTCGACATAGGTGAGGACATTTTCCCGTTCAGCGTCCCATAAGAGAGCCCCCCGTTGGGCCTCTCCCCGCTCGACATGCGCCTCTTCTCTGGCAGCTGGGGTTGAGCCTGCGCCGGGGGGGCCGGGCTGCCCTGCCTTAGCCCCATCATCATCCCCCCGTCCAGGTAGCCCGCAGGGGAGAGGGGGAAGGAGGGCGTGGAGGGTGGGTGGTATCCTGAGGAGCTGCTCTGTCGGGAAAGGGTGCCGTGCCTCTCGTCCGGGGTGGTGTAGCCGCTACTATGCAACATAGGGTGTCGGTCCAGACTGGGACTGCATTGTGACATCTGGCCGAGGGACTGGTGGTGGTCCAGCACCGGACTATTACCACTGCCCTGCTGGTGGGTGAGGGACGGCTGTCGACTCAGCACCGGACTGCTCTGGATACAGCTCTGGATAGGCTGGCTGTAGGTGAGGGAGGGCTGGCGGCTGAGCACGGGGCTGCCCTGGGAGGCCAGCGTCAAGGATGGTTGTCGGCTCAGGACAGGGCTCCTCTGGGGCATGGAGGGCTGTCGACTCAGCACTGGGCTGGACTGTGTCCCCTTGGACACACACGGGTTATAGTGGTGGCGGCCCAACACAGGACTTCCCGTCATTACCATCCCAGGGATCCCAAACTCCACAAAGCCATTGGCAGGAGAGGGATGGTGGCCCATGACAGGGCTGCCGTGATTGGTGGGCTGGTGCCGATGTTGGAGAGAGGGGCTGTTGGAGTCATGATGCAGTGTGTGGAGACTTCCTGATCCTGGCGAGGGGTGGGCAGCCAAAGGGATTTCCCGGGGGGATACCTCCGGCTGGGCCTGGGGAGGGCTGGGGTCAGTGGAGATGTAGCTCCCAATGAGGCCATTGGGACCTAGGTAGGAGGGCGTGGTGGTTGGGGAGCACAGGAAGGACAGGTTGGCTGAGTTGGAGCTCAGGTAGGAGGGGGTAGGGGTACCCTGGGCTTGAAGGAAGGGAGATGGGGTTCCCAGGGCCTGGAGGTAGGGCTTGGGAGTAGCGACGGAGGTGGGAGTGGGGGTGGGGGACGCGCCCTCAGAAGGCTGGGAACGGAACCCGGAGTCACTGGCCGCTTGCGAGGGGATGTTTCCACTGCTGTCAGCCAATTGGTGCTCTCTGAGGGAGAAAGAGAGATAGACACTCAAACACAGTGTATGGAAATAATAAATGCAGTATTAACACCTATGGATCCCTTGCTATCTGTAAACATGTAGTATATTTCAGGAATACTGGTTCCTTACCAATGTCATGTAGTGTAACCAGTGTATGTTGAATGTCATTTAATACACACTCATTGACCAATTTATTAGGTACACCCATGAAGTACGGTTTGGATCCCCCACTGCCTCCAGAAGAGCCTGAATACTTTGGGGAATGGAAACATTGCTCAATTGGTTTAAAGGGAGCTAACGTGTGCCAGGAAAACATACTCCACACAATTACACTACCGCCACCAGCCTGTCGCATTGACACCAGGCATGATATGACCATGGCCTCATTCTGCTTACGCCAAATCCTGATTCTCCCATCAGCATGATGCAACAGGAACCGGGATTTGTCAGACCAGGCAATGATTTTCCACCCCTTAATAGTCCAGTTTTGTTGATTGCGAGCCCACTTGAGCCAATTCTTCTTGTTTTTAGCTGAAAGGAGTGGAACTGCGGGTTTTTGCCCACAGGACTGCTGCCGACTGGATGTTTTTTGTTTGTCGCACCATTCTCGGTAAACCCTAGACACTGCCGTGAGTGGAAAGCCCAGGAGGCCGGCCGTTTCTGAGATAATGGAACCGGTGCACCTGGCACCAACGATCATACCACGCTCAAAGTCGCTTAAGTCACACGTTTTGCCCATTTTAACATTCAATCGAACAGTAACGGAATGCCTCGTTGCCGGTCTGCCTGCGTTATATAGCAAGCCAGTGTCACGTGACTCACTGTCTGTAGGAGCGAACCATTTTCGTGAACGAGCGTACCTAATAAATTGGCAATTGAGTGTATGTATTAATGTTGTTTGCTTCGTACTCACCCCTCTGAGCTGTGGATTGGGCTGCTGCTAGACAGTGGGGGGTTGAAGGTCGGGGCAGGGTCAGTGGTCGTCTGTCTGGCCAAGATCTCTCTTGGAGGGGTGAGGGTCACAGGAGACCCTGGTGGTCCCCCACCGGCCACCGCTGATCTGGCCACCGACTCCACGTAGCTCCGCGGCTCTGAAGAGATACAGAGTTGGCCATTAAGTGTGATTTAATTTCAGTGTGTACTGTCGTGAAGGTAAAGTTGTCTTCACAGGATGGCTGCACTTTCCCCCTAAACAGTGACAATTCTGTTCTTGTGAACATGCCATTATCTATCAAATGTGTTTTCTTCACTGAATTCAGGAGTAGTGAGTTGTTTGGGTATCAAGATGTACTGTACTTTGGGTATACACTGAAATATTATTGACATATTATTACTGACATATTATATCTTTAATATAATATTTAAACTCCTACAAATGGGACTATAGAGTTCAGAGTTAAGCAGTCCCGTGAACCTACGAAGCAACAATAGGCTTTAGGCTGTCGTTAAATTATTCCTCCTTCATTGAAATGATCATATTCAAGTCATCAGCTGCAGCCCATCAACCAAACTGCAGCATCTTCACCGTTTCCCCATCAGGAGCTTGTCAACAGTGTGTTCGTCAAACAGACCTGCTTTTATGTACTCAGAGACATGTTCTATTGCCTCCTCGACATTCCAATGATGTCCACAAGAGCCTATCAATAGCACAGTCTGCTAGATCTGAAACCCAAGCTAGACAAGAATCTTCTGGAGGGAACAGTATTGCCCACAATAATGACTCCATGGCACATACAGTGACTGAATGGAGCAAGAGGGATGGTGACCATAACAGCAATGAGCAAACACAATACGGACCAAAGAAATGGAGAAAAAGTGCATCGTTGTAAGGAATTGTAAAGTCTCAATTGCAAAGTAACACCTGAAATGGGTGGAGGACAGTTGGATGGGAGAAGAGGGAAAAAAAGAGTGAGGCTCTGCGGTTGTCTATGACAAGGGTTCTCTGGGGAAGTTTAAAAAAAAATGCTTGATGATTGAGCAATGTTCTTACCTTCCTCGCCCTCACTATTGTCAGCGTCTGAGGCGCCGTGACGGACGGAATTCAATGAAAAAAAGTGAAACAAGGAGTCAAGAACAGGAAGAGAGAGATAAAGGGAGGGAAGAAAGGAATGAGAAGGGAGGAAGAGGATGATAAGTAGTGTACAGTAGCCAGAGAAGGGAGGGGAGGAAAAGAGGTTCATGGGAGAAAGAAAGAAGACAAAGTATGATGATGTGATAGATGGTGTAGAGAGGGAAGACAATTTGTCAAAGTTATATTCAAGCATCTGTAGTTTAACTACAAGTGTGTGTGTGTGCGTGTGTGTGTGTGTGTGTGTGTGTGTGTGTGTGTGTGTGTGTGTGTGTGTGTGTGTGTGTGTGTGTGTGTGTGTGTGTGTGTGTGTGTGTGTGTGTGTGTGTGTGTGTGTGTGTGTGTGTGTGTATCAGAGCTGGAATAGTCAGCGCAGAAGGAACTACTGAGCAGTGGGGTCCACATTTCGTGAGCCAAGTCAAACATCCCTCCGAGAGCCCAAGCACCTCATCCAGTAATGAGATATTATTGCTCCTGCCTCCGCTAGAACCAAACACTCCATAAAGGCTTAGAGGAGACAATAAAAAAGAGCGCATGTTCAAAGGAGTCATTTGTTGAAATTATATTTCTGGGGGCTCTCTCACATTTAGCCTGTCGGCTGTGTAAATATGGGACTCGTCGCTTTGAAGACTGGATTAACATGCAACCCTATGAAGGTGAGCCATAAATCAAGCTTTCATTCACATTCCTAGGTCACTAAAATCAACCCCAATATAACCACATATGATACAAAAACACTGCTCAAATTACAAGCACTGGTGATCTCACAGGTGAACTGTTTCACAGAAAATGTATCTCAAGCTAAAGCTAGGTTGCTATGCTAGCCTTTCTAGCCCTCAATGGAATGGTGCTAGCTAGCCACACTCTCTAGATTTAGCCCTATGCTAACAACCGTTGAGGCCTCAAGGGAGTAGCACTATGCTAGTAGATGCTATGTTTACATTTTAGCACTATATATACAAATGTATGTGGACACCTCTTCAAATTAATGTATTCAGCTATTTCAGCCACTTATTGTATTCAGCTATTTCAGCCACACATGCAATCTCCATAGACAAACATTGGCAGTAGAAGGGCCTTACTGAAGAGCTCAGTGGCTTTCAACATGGCACCGACATAGGATGCCACCTTTCCAACAAGTCAGTTCATAACATTTCTGCCCTGCTAGAGCTGCCCCGATCAAATGTAAGTGCTGTTATTGTGAAGTGGAAACGTCTAGGAGCAACAACGTCTCCGTCGCGAAGTGGTAGACCACACAAGCTCAGAGGATGGGACCGCTGAAGTGCGTAGCGCATAAAAATAATTTGTCCTCGGTTGCAACACTACCTACTGAGATCCAAACTGCCTCTGGAAGCAAGAGAGGATGCCAGGAGAACGCTACCTGCCCCAAAGCAAAGCATCCCCCAAACACAGATTTCTCCGTTGGACTGCCAGATAGTGAAGCGTGATTCATCACTCTAGAGAACCCATTACCAATACTCCAGAGTCTAATGGCGGCAAGGTTTACACCACTCCAGCCGACACTTGGCGATCTTAGGCTTGTGTGTGGCGGCTCGGCCATGGAAACCCATTTCATGAAGCTCTCGACGAAGAGTTATTGTGCTGACGTTGCTTCCAGAGGCAGTTTAGAATTCAGTGGTTCAGGCTAGATGATTCTGTGCTTCCAACTCTGTGGCAACAGTTTGGGGAAATCCCTTTCCTGTTTCAGCATGACAATGCCCCCCTGCACAAAGCACTGGACTAACTTGACTGGCCTGCACAGAACCCTGACCTCAACCCCATCAAACACCTTTTGGATGAATTGAAATGCCAACTGTGAGGCATTTTTTTGTTGAACTTGATTTAACTATGCAAGTCAGTTAAGAACAAATTCTTATTTACAATGACTGCCTACCGGGGAACAGTGGGTTAACTGCCTTGTTCAGGGGCAGAACGACAGATTTTTTTTTACCTTGTCAACTCAGGGACTCGATCCAGCAATCTTTCGGTTACTGGCTCAACACTCTAACCACTAGGCTACCTGCCACCCCAACATCAGTGCTCGACCTCAATAATGTTTGTGGCTGAATGTAAGCAAATCACCCGCAGCAATGTACCAACATTTAGGGGAAAGCCTTCCCAGAAGACAGGTAGCTGTTATAGCAGCAAAGGGGGGACCAATTACATATTAATGCCCATGATTTTGGAATGAGATGTTTGACGAAGCAGTGTCCACATACTTTTGGTCATGTAGCATATGTATGTAGCACAATATTATCCGAAAAAAAAACATTATTCTTATACATGCATTGGATAAAGCGTCTGCTAAATGGCATATATATTATTAGTATACACTGAAAAAATATATAAACAAAACGATTTCAAAGATTTTACGAGTTCATACACGGAAATCAGTAAATTCACTGGGCCCTAATGACTGGAAATATGCATCTGTTGGTCACAGATACCTTTAAAAAAGGCTGTTGATCAGGCTGTTGATTGTGGCCTGTGGAACTGGAACACGCTGGCGTACGCATAGATCCAGAGCATCCCAAAAATGCTCAATGGATGACATGTTTAGTGAGTATGCAAGCCATGGAAGAACTGGGACATTTTCAGCTTCCAGGAGTTGTGTACAGATCCTTGCATTATCATGCTGAAACATGAGGTGATGGCGGTGGATGAATGGTACGACAATGTGCCTCAGGATCTCGTCACGGTATCTCTGTGCATTGAAATTGTCATCGATAATATGCAATCCCGTTCGCTGCCGTAGCTTATGCCTGCCCATACCATATCCCCACCCCACCATGGGGGCACTTTGTTCACAACGCTGACATCAGCAAACCGCTCACCCACAAGCTGTCTGCCATGTACAGTTGAAACCGGGATTAATCCGTGAAGAGCACACTTCTCCAGTGTGCCAGTGGCCGTCGAAGGTCAGTATTTGCCCACTGAAGTTGGTTATGACGCCAAACTTCAGTCATGTCATGACCTTGGTGAGGACGACGAGCACACAGATTAGCTTTCCTGAAATGGTTTCTGTCAGTTTGTGCAGAAATTTGTTGGAGGCGGCTTATGGTAGAGAAATTAACATGAAATTCTTTGGCAACAGCTCTGGTGGACATTCCAGCAATCAGCATGCCAATTGCATGCTCCCTCAAAATATGATACATCTGTGGCATTGTGTTGTGTGACAAAACTTCACATTTTAGAGTAGACTTTTATGTCCCCAGCACTGTGTAATGATCATGCAGTTTAATCATCTTTTTACTATGCTACACCTGTCAGGTGGATGGATTATCTTGGCAAAAATAAATGCTCGCTAATAGGGACGTAAACACATTTGTGCAGCACTGTCACGGCTGGCTGAAGGACTGGACCAAGGTGCAGCATGGTAAGCGTACATTTTTACGTTATTTAAAAATGACGCCGACAAAACGAAGAAGAAAAAACCAACCGTGAAGCTTTGGGCTATGTGCCCTGAACAAATACAAAGTTAACTTCCCACAAAACAGGCGGGGGAAAAGGGTATCTAAGTATGGTTCTCAATCAGAGACAACAATAGACAGCTGTCCCTGATTGAGAACCATACCAGGCCAAGACATAGAAATACAAAACATAGAAAAAAGGACATAGAATGCCCACCCTAGTCACACCCTGGTCTAACCAAAATAGAGAATGAAAAGCCTCTCTATGGCCAGGGCGTGACAACAACATTCAAGAGAAATAAGCTTTTTGTGCGTATGGAACATTTTGGGGATATTTATTTCAACACTTTACATGTTGCATTTATATATCTTTTTACAATTTGTATATTTGTATATTTAAGTACATTTACACATACCCAGAATTTTACTTGGTGATATGGTGCTGCTAGCAAAAAACAACATATTGAGACAGACTACAGACAGACAAATTTACACAAAGTTTACATACAATATACTAACTAGATGAAGTGAACATAGCACTGTAAGATTATGCTACATTATGCTATGCTTACAGGCTCTTCAAGCCCATGAGTGAAGCACAATGGCTAACAGGCTAAGTAGTGCTTGCTCACCTGAGCCACTCTGGTTGAGGTGGATCTCAGCTGGGTTGTGGGGTTTGAGGCCCAGGGCAGAGAGAGGGGTCTTCATCAGGCCTGGAGGGGAACGAGCTTGGCCTAGCAGGAAAAGAGCACAACATGACTTAGCATTTAGCATGCTTCACTACAACAGTCTTAGCAGCAAACACCTGTGCTGTTCATGTTGTAACTGTGTATGTGTGTGTGTGTGTGTGTGTGTGTGTGTGTGTGTGTGTGTGTGTGTGTGTGTGTGTGTGTGTGTGTGTGTGTGTGTGTGTGTGTGTGTGTGTGTGTGTGTGTGTGTTAGCTGGTTTGGGTCTATGTAAGGTATGTAACGGTGACTAACCCCATTCTGTACAAATTTGTGCCACCGCAGCATTCAAACGAGGCTGCAATGAAAACTAATGGGACTGTAGCAAATGTATTGGCATCAAAATCTGGGGTGTGAACTAAGTTTTGATTCAGCATTGATTTTCATGGGAATGGACTAATAGTATTCGAGAAAAGACTAACAAAAAACTGATCCCTCTGACGCGGTACGTGTCACTACGTAACATACGGCACTCATTCGGTGTCCTACAGCCTCTTTCCACCAGGTGTAGCCCTTCTCTAGCTATATTGTTTCATTTACATTTTAGAGGTGATCAGTTGGATAAATCAGGTGACAAAAGCAGTTTCCCCACACAACATATCTCCCCCCTTTCATTATCATGCAGTAGGTTTCGCTTCCCCACCCGCCATTTTTAAAAAGACCAGACGGAACGCATTGCGTTCTTCAATCATGCAGAGACGGGCAGCATGGAGGTCTCGTCATTGATTTTGCTAGAAAGGGGAGAAATTGTGCTTTATGATGGTATTCATGTCACAGTTGACCTGGAAGTATTACGTTTTCTGGGCGGTAAAATAAGGTAAATTGTACGGAATAGCGCAATGTTCTAAAGTGTGTTAGTCACCGTTACATGTATTCAATTGATAGGGCAATTTTTTTATTCCTGAATTCCAAGACAGGTTGTTCATTGCTGCACATGTTCTATGCCTCATAAATAGGACTGACTGACATGTGTAGCATGGAAACATTAAGGAATGTTTTCCGGGACCTAGAATAACACTAGTCCAAGAAGAAAAAACATGCTCAACAGAGAATATTGTTTGAAGGTTATTTTTTGTCCAGAACTAGGCTTTAATCTGGGTCCGGAAACCAAATGTGTGTGTATACATATGGTACATACAGATGCTGTGCTGTCAAGACATCATAACAACAGAATGTGACACAGTGACACACGACAACATGGGTGATATCATGACGGACACAGCTAGATGTGGGAGGGGTGTGTCCATGCCTCGTGCTCTGTGCGAGGACCATGCAGGTGACGTATCACACTGTGACCAGCCTCTGAGCGACACGGTCACAACAAACATGGCAGGATGTAAGCAAAGGTGCGCCATGCACACAAATGTAAATGACAACAGTAACTCACTGACATATAAAAGACAAGCCTTATGTGGCTTAACAAATGAAGATGCTTGGGAGAAGTCGGTGCGTAGCAAAACAACAAAGTGATGTTAAAAGGAATACACACATGACAACAGTCACATGGAGAGCAGTACCTTAGGAGAGTGAGGCTTAGTTATTTTGAAATATTTGTATATGCGCATGTGTGTTTGTGTGTGCGCGCGCGTGTGTGTGTGTGTGTGTGTGTGTGTGTGGGTGTGTGTGTGTGTGTGTGAGAATTAGCGTGGGTGAATACGTGTGTTTCCTTTATATGAGTAATTTAGTGTGGATCTCAAGTCTAGAAGGGGCTCTTGTGTCTTAAGAGGTACTGCTCTCCAGAGGCATGCTGGGTAAAGCCGTGCGGGGGGGGGGGCTACGATAGGCAGAAGGGGAGAGCTGGAGGTAACTTCAGGGTCGCTGAGCCTGGGCCAAGATGGCCAATGTGGTCAACAGTGGGACTAGGGACGTGCATCATCCTCCACTTACCAAAGAATCCCAATCAATTTTTTGTTCTGTGTGGCAACCTAAATGCCTTACAATGTGGTGGATCGTGTTGGGCAAATGCGTTTCATGGGAGGACACTCTAAAGGTCTGGAGCTGAGAGGGGTCTGTGGATGTGCCGGTGATAGGGATCTGGGTAACCCTAAGCGCTGGTCCATCAGCTTTCCATACCCCGAAATGTAACATTACCAATGGGAGTGATGATTCCAAACTGATACAAGGCCAGGCTTGCAGGGCAACAGTCAACGACACCACTAGCTCCATAGAGAGAAAACCAACACAGCCTCCTGTCTCGCAGTAATGTTTAGGGTTAGGGGCTAGAACGGCAGAGATAGACAGGGACAGACATACCCAGGGCTCCACCAGTCTGTCTAAGTATCTGTTTCAGTTTCTATTCAAGACATCAAGTGTAAAATGAAGTTGAAGCATATTGAAAGTGGGATGCATACTTGAGTAGTAGCATACTACTAGTAGATCCCTAAATGCTGGTAGATGCATGTAAGTGGATGCATACTTGACTAGAATCTTCTTACATGGACAGAGATATCATAAATCGTCATGGTTTAGCCAGGAAGAATAAGTACTCACTGCATTCCCGCTTTGCATGGAGTATTTTCTTTTGGGGGGGGGGGGGTATAACACCTTTGAGGGCGGTAAAAATGCTATGGGCCTTTTATGGGGTGTTTTTAGGGCTTTGCCCAGGGGGAGATGAGGTAACTCGTAGAGCTGGCAACTGACATGGTATTTGAAGGGATAGTTCACTCCATAATTTGTCATGCGCTTGAAACCACAACTCACGCTATTGTTTCTGTGTGTAGATCCAGCTCAATGCCTTAACCCAAATGAATGTGGAAGATAGGCGTGGAATAAAATCTAAAAATTAAACAGTGCCCATCTTTCATATGAAATACGTGCCTACTAAATGTATCAGAAGACTGGTGGGATCCCAGGATATGTTGATCTGTAGATGGCAGCACATTCTCTAAACCCACTGAATTACTGCCTGGAAGGCAGGAGAGAAGTGCGATTCTTGTCTGATAGGATGACTCAGATTTTTCTATGAGCCGACACAATTGCAAACAGTGTGGCCTCTCAGACAGTGTGGCCTCTGCAGTTATTAGGATCTATCCTGCACTTCCTACAAATCTGTCGGAATGGCTTTGAAATGGATTTTGTCATGTGGGAAATATAGTTTATTGCCCTATATCTAAATGGGGTAGAATACTCGGGATTAGGAGATGTAGTCTATTATTTTTTTTGAGAAGAAGAAGAAGAAGAAAAATGTTATGGTCCAAGAATTAAAACCAACCAGACAGCGCTAGACTAATGCCACCATGACGTTATTGACCATAATATCAGTTGTATAGTTTCTACACTCTGAACCTGTACATGCCTGAATAAAACATGGTATTCTCATGTCCTATAATATCCTAGAGAGTTAAACTTTTGAGGTTTTCCCGATCAAGTCACATGGTAATGTTAACTGGTTAATTATTCCTATAAATAACATCCTACTCCCTTCTTGGATAAATGTATTTAAATATGTTCTATGGTAAAAGCCTATATTCCCCTGAGTTCCACAGCGCCTACAGCCAGCCAGAGGGGAGACTTACACAGGTTGAAGTAAGGGGTTTGCGGCGAGATGGGGAAGGCAGGGGTTTGGGGGAACACCTCACCACCAACAGTGGGCGTGGGGCTGACAGAGCCACCTTCCAACTCCTCAAAGGCCTCTCTGTAGCTGTGCATGTGTCTCTGATGGAAGAGAAGACAAGGAAATACACACATTCAAGCACACGCATACGCACCCAATATATTAGTATTCATTATGGTCATCCTAATCGTATATCATCCTATGTGAGACACACTAGAGAAGGTTGAGGCTGTGGGCAGAGCATTCTACCTCTTTGGGCCGCCCCCCAGGATTCAGATTTAAGGTGTTGACGAACTCCGGCGAGACACAGCGAATGGGGGAGCGGACTGGGGGTTCGTAAGAGAAGTTTTCGTCGTGGCCATTGTGGCATTGTCCTTCGCTGGTGGTGCGGTGACGGGGCAGGGCCAATGTCTCGTCCAATGACATCCCATGGGACTGGACACCTGTCCAGATCATACAAGGGTCACATTTTGTCAGAACAGTATTTTGTAAAAAAAAAAGAGAGAAAAAATATCATGCTGTATCATGTATCAGTATCATGCTCTTTGAAACACATTTTTTCACTTCAAACCAGCAATGTCTTGCACAGCCTTTAAACCCACAGAAACATCAGAATAAGGAAACAGTCACAAAGTGTTCAAAAGTGAACATTAAGAAATGGCAAAGCTGAACTTTCAACATGCTACTTGATGTTGAACACTCTTACCAGAACTTTTCTCATTAAAATCAGGCACTCTGGATTGTTTGGAGGGGAACAGTAGGGATCAATGTTCTTGTTGAATGGCACCTGATAATCAGGAACTCGCAGGTACATCAGTGAAACAGTCTGAATTTGTAATTATTGTTATCTGGGTAATACTCTGTGGTGGTAGCTAATGTTTTGGATGAACCTCAGTAAACTCATTACAATGAGTTGGTTTAGAGGGAAAGAGAGGAAGCTGCCACTGCCAGTGTAAGACAAAATGGATTTGCGTAAGATCTTATCTTAATGTGTTAGTTACTGCATTGTTTTTGTTCATTTGTAGTCAGAGACTTTGGGTTAATGTAAGCAAACTGCACATTGGTTTTGTATCGTAGCCAGCCTTTCTTAAAAATATGTTTAACTTTTACCCTAGGTTCTTCAATTTTAAGGTAAAGATTATTCTCTTGGAGGGTCATTGAAAATTGTGCATAAACACATATTGTTTTTCATGCAGGTTTTATGCAATGTACTCTGTAGCCAGCACTGACTGTCTGCAAAAACAAACTATTCATCTGATTCATGGATTCTCCAGGCCTGAAGTTCTGACATACCCTCCCAAAGATGGAAAAGCATGCAAACACACCCTAGTTCGAGAGTTACGAGCCCAAGCTCAGCCTCTTTTGGCAGGATAAACCTGGGGGGGGAGTTAGAGAGAGTTTCCCGAAGCTGCATGCTAATGCTAAGAGGCTAATAGTTACTGTCAGAATAGAGATGGCCTCTTTGGTCACACGAGAGTCAGACATGCCTTATGTGTTTACTCCAAATAATATCCATGACTGTGATGAAGCATATCCACATTCCACAACCGTTAAACTGAACGTAAAAACTACAGAGAGATTTTGGAGGGGAAAAGTGGTATTAAAAGAGAGCAGTCTTCTAAGAGGTTATTAACTAACTTCCTGTCTGTCTAGTGCACAACAGTGTATATACGGTATATCAACAGAAATCTAGTGTCACTAAGTGTGCTTCGTTGGATCCCAATTTACAGCATAACAAAACAGTATCATGACAAGATCCAAGTATAGGCCTAAAACGCCAAACCTGCACACATGCCATTCATATGCCCATCTTTTTACGTTCTTGATTTGCCTCCAATGGAGCTGCTTCAGTCATGTCACGTGTTTAGGCTGGGCTCTATTTTGATTTGTGGATCGAAGAGGGGCATTGTTGGATAAATCCTAAGCGCTGGCACGTGAATGGCAATGGGCCTGGGATACAGCAAAACAGATGGACCCAGGATGCACTGCTCTACAGCGGAGCCTGTCAAACACTGTATCGTTGCCCTGGAGATGGCTAATAGCTTCCAGCTGTTACAGCAGAGATTCCCTGGACTGACATATCTGGGGAATTGTTTTGTTTCCCCCCCTCGTTTTTCAAGCATGTAAACACAAATATATATATTTTTTTTACATACTATAGGACATTTTATAAGGAAGGGGCTATCGCTCTCTTCATCTCCATCCATCGCACCAGTGAGGGACTATTTTATGGTGCGGAAGGGTTATCTGGGGTGAAATTCATCGGAATTCCCTTCAAAGAAATGTACTGAATATATTGGAAACAGATCTACGTATGTATATAAATATCCAAATAGAGTGTTTTTTTCTCTTCCAGTAGACCAGGTCTGACCCCATTCTAAACGGTCCACACCGGGAATGTCCGGTCTAGTCATGCTCCATCTTTGCTCCAAGGCCTGAGTTGTTGGAAGTGAAGCCATGTTAATAGAATGGATGTCATTGTGGTCATTCATTACAGTCCTTGGACTTCAAGGACTACTCTGGCTTTTGGGAGTACAGTGCAGTACTGCAGTCTGGATATCATTCCAGGCCCCTGACAGAACAATACAGTCTGCGTCCTTGTCTATCTCTCCCAACGGACAGATAAGGCCTTCAGAATATTTCAAAAAGGCAATCTTCCCCCTAGATTTAGTGCCCTTTGTCTGTGATGATAATGTTAAAAACAGAAAGGGGAAAAGAGCAGCCTTGAAAGAGGCCAGTGTCTCCTGGCCTTGGGTATTGTTCCCTGGCTTTGGCAAACAATATCTTGTGACATACACTCCGCTGCGAGTCCGCACAGAGCCATCTTTGTGCTTCCTCATCTCGTTCTTGTAAAACTTAAACATTAACCCAAATGCAATTTTTGGGTTGGGTCGATTCCTTAACCTTAAGAAATAAATATCAAACTGTCCTCTCCATCAATCACAGATGAAGGATGGTGTATTGGAAAAACTGGACATTAGAGGACACTGTTTGTTCTGTGACATAGCGAGAGAGACAACCATAGGGAGGGAGTGAGGAAAAGAGAGTAAGGGAAAGATGGAAAAAATGAGATAGATAATGAGAAAGAAAGAGAGTAAGGTAGAAACAGACAGAAAGGGCATAAACAGGAAGCAACAAATGCAAACAGCAAACTCAAACTGGCAGGCAGTGCCATGGATAGATACTCAGAAAGGTTGGTTTTGAAGAGGAGTCAGTGACAGGGGAAACAGGGAAGGAGAGGAGGAGGGGAACGAACCAGAGAGGGAGAGTGAGCGACGGTGCTCAGACTGGCCTCGCATTCTGGCTGAGTACTCTGTGTAGGTAGAGTAGGGGCATGATGGAAGTCGGCAGGAGAAAGAGGAGGAGGAGGATGAAGAGGAGAGAGAATGATGGAGAGATAATGAGATCGTCCACAGAAAGGGAAAAAATAAATGAAGAAAATACGTTATTTGCTAGTTTATGAAAATAAAAAAATGTAAATCATAATCGCTTACAGAACAATGGAAATGTCAAACATCTATGATAAAAAAATGACTAAGAAATATCAGAAATAAGAACCAAGTGGAAATGTCACATATGTTTCGGTGGACAGCTGCCTGTACATGTGGACAAAGTGGGCTCGTATCTCCTGACAACCACAAGATGTGATAAGGGAAGTCTACTATCAGTTGCCTTGAGCTGTCCAGAGAAGCAAAGTGGTTGTGTGACAAGTAACTAACAAGGACAGAAGGATCTCCCTGCTCGCTTATATCATTCCTGCTTTTTATTCTTCCTGCTTGTTTTTCTTTCATTTCCTTTATGCTGTTGTTTGACTGTAAAGTGCTTTGCATTTTTTTATGCACTTTATTTAAATTATATTTAAATTGATTGTCTATAAAATCACAATAACAGCACTTTCGCTGTCTGGCCATAATGGGGTTTCACTGAAACCAATTTCAGAACCAAGAAGATGCATTTACCCATTACTGTGAGAGTATCTTTCTTGGACTTGTTTTCAGAGATGTCCCTTCACAGCTTGGCAATGTGATTCTGTACCACTACTTTTATGATTTATGACAGGTTTCCACACTGCGGACCTGTGTGTTCGGTTACGCCAGCGAACTTCCTCCATTGGAGACAGCTCATAACTGATGAGCAGGCTTTCACGAGATAAGATGCACTGAAATTGTGCAGTTTGGAAAGCTTGTCATTTGGCATAACTGCTGCGGTATATATGGTACTGCAGGTTGACGCAGGCTTGACTTGAAAGGTAAATGTTTTTTTTCTCCAGGAAAAGGGTTGGCCACCAATACACATGCCGAAGAAGTGCATTAAAATGGTTTCATGATCTCACTGACAGTGTAACCTTGTCAACGTGTGCTTGTTGGCATACTTTTGCACCACTTGTCATAAAAATGTTTCTGTGGCCTTATTAAGAGCCATTTGCCCTGTAAAGTCCTTCTAGCTTCACATAACAAGCTATCCTCCTATTGGACAAAAGCTTAGTGCTCTTCGCACTATTTACATGAAAAACAACATTTTACCAGGGTACTAGATGCTTTAAGCAATGAACCATATGTACTAGTAGGTGTGTCCTCCATCTTGGGAGCAGTCAGTTCTGGGAAGCCTCAGTGCTTAATACAGTGTAGTGCAGGGTCTTACGGGGGATCCTCGAGCTGAGGCACTGTGTGTACAATGGCTTCATTGTGACCTCACAGGGCTCATATCAACGCCAACGCAGCCGATCATAAGGGCAGAGCTTTGAGCCAGGAAAAGTCAAGCCCGGCTCACAATGGATTTTCTGAGGATTTCATTTGTTACTCCGGGGGTTTTACAGTTACATGTTGTACTGAGAGATGGTGTCTGTGTGGGCTGTGCATCTCTTTGTACAGTAAACAAACTTGTTAAAAAAACTAAGTTTAGGAAAGAAAATGTAATAAATGCTCTGTTTTGGGAGAAAATGATCAAGATGTTCTCTGTTTGAACTTCATACATATTCATTACAGATTTTTGCTTCTTTTTTAACATCCTAATATATCCTCGTCTTGGGAATAACCTTCCTGTTTCCTTTGTATATTAAATCACACCTATATGCCAATGACAACGCATGAGATCTGCAGTCTTACCTGCCACGCGCTGGGCTACTAAGCCCTCCACGTTGAATACTTCATCAGGCTCGGCATCTCTCAGCTGGGGCAATGAGGAGATGCCACTGAGACTCTGCTGGAGCTCTGGGGACAGAGACGAGGTCATTGTGCTGGGGGGGTACGTGTTAATGGGCTTCAGCTGCAGCTGGCCAACGGTAGTGGGGACCTGGGTGGGAGAACTGGTCCAGGCTTCCCCTTGGCTGGAAGGTTCAGTGAGGAAGCCAGGGACGGAGACTACAGTGGGACCAGGCTGGTAGATGGCTGTGGGTCTCTGGACGGCAGATGGCTCTGGTGACGTGGACAGCTGGATGGGGGAGGAACTCAGCGGGACCTTGGCAAGGCGAGGCGCATGGCTTCCCGAGATAGCTGAGTCGGCCTGGTAGGAGGGTCTGGCCTGGGTCTGGGAGAAGGACGGTTGCATGGTCACCACCACCCCATTATCCCCTGGTGGATCGCTCAGGGACTTGGGCACCTGCCCCAAAGGACAGCCTGGGTCCAGGTCTAGCATCAGCAGGTTTAGGGCCTCAATGGACTGCTCAATCTCCTGCTGCGAGGCAGTCTGGTGGTGGGGGAACTGTGGCAGGCTATGGTGGCTCTGTAGAGGCATGGAGGGTGGAAAAGGGCCAAAATGGACGCCGTCCATCACCGGTTCCTCTGGGACGCCATATTGCTGCCACACGTTGAGCCCCCGTTGGACGGCATCACGACTACTGGTGGTACGTGCTGGAGCTCTGGGGAGGTGTTTCTGCTCTGCACCGAACGACTGCGAGCGATACAGGTTCCCGTTTTGGCTGAAAATGTAATCACTCGCCGGGGGGATGGACTCGCCTGTCCCATCCTGAGCTGAGGATAGGCTTCGCACCAATGTGACGGGAACCTGAGCGGCCACATCCTCGTGCTGCCCATTGATGACCGTCTCAGCCTGATAGTAGAGGTCTGCCGGTGTAGCTCTCCCTTCCAGGGACGACAGGGTGCCCAGGCTATCCATGCTGTTGCCCTCCTGGCTGGTAGGCAGTGCCACCTCGTCATCCAGAATATCCGTTTCCCTGTCCATTCTGCTGTTTTGGCCGTTCACGTGAACTTGAGCCGGCACCAGGTGAAGTATTCCTCCTCCTCCTCCTCCTCCTAGTCCTATACTTGTCCCTCCACCTGATGGGGAGGACAGGTAGCCCTGGCGGTGCATGGGGCCCTCCAGGCCGCTGAGCAGCTGCTCCAGCTCCTCCTTCTCCTGAGGACTGATGGGCTCGACGGCCGGGACCGTGCCCAAGTCTGCGACTTTTTCCTGGGTCGCTGGTGGCTGGCTCACTGCGAGGGCTGCTTGGGGTGCTTGCGCTGCTGCTGCCGGAGCTGGCTCATCGGTGCGGTCAGTCTTGATAGAGGCAGTGGAGTTGCCAGAGTCGCTGCTCACCGACAGGGCTTGGTCGACCGTGGGAAGGACCTGGTCGACGGCAGGTAGGACGTGTTCGGTGGCGGCAGGCGAGAGGCCGTTGGCAGTGACCGAGCCCTCGATGGACTCCTTCTTACGAACTTTAGCGTAGAGGCTGCCGTCGAGAGGGCCCTGTGTGTGTATGACGTCTGGAGAGAGAAAGAGACGGAAAGAGGGCGTTTACAAAGGGGAAACAACACTTCAATTCATGTGAATCAAGATGAAGAGCCAGTACACACAGAAATGTCATCAGTCAATGTATATCATTCAAAGGTTTGTGGACATTTGGTACAGCGAATATCATTATTTTTCAGCAACACAGACCTGTAATACCGATAAAGCAACTAAATCCAGTATAATTGAGAAAGCGAGAAAGGGAAAGAGCAGGGAAGGGACAAAAGAGAAGTAGGTGGGGAAAGTGTAATTTGTCAGTGTGCAGGCGATGCCAAAACAGCCGCAGTTAAACTGAATACTGGCACACTTCTGCCTATTTTACCAGCCTCTCTCTGACAGGAAATGAGAATGGGGCTGTGGCATGCGCTGTGGAAAATAGTATGAAATCACAGAAGCCTGGCTTGCACTTTCTCAAGCCAATCACCGCCACCTGAAACGCATTGGAAATTAGTTTGTGTTTGTATACAGAGTATGTTATGTATTATCTATGTTAATGTTAACATCACCCGGTTCTGACGAAAAAAAAAACTGGCATGCTGACGATTGAGGTATTTTACAGAATGAGCTCAGAGAAAAGCAATGGATCATTGGTACGTCATCCTGGAACACACAACTACACTTAAACATTAACGCACGCACGCACGCGCGCGCACACACACACACACACACACACACACACACACACACACACACACACACACACACACACACACACACACACACACACACACACACACACACACACACACACACACACACACACACACACACACACACAGGGAAGCCCCACCCCCTGTCCAGGGGACCTCCCAAGAGGTAGAGGGAGCCCCATCCAGAAGCACTGAGTCATTGTGGAAAAACTGCCTCACTAAGTAAGTAAGCCCTGAAGGCCTTTCCTGCCCCCTAGGAATAGAAGCAAAACATTTCCTACCACAGACAAAAAACGCAGAGAAAGACACACAACTCTAAATCACACGTACACCATTCACTATTGTGCAAATGTGGGCAAACACATACTGTACGTGCACAAATGCACGCAATGCACACACACACAAGTGCAGACACACACACACACGCCCTACACTATTCCCATTGATTCCTTATGGTCAGGTCAATGTCACAATACATCAGTGAAGGGGATGACCACCTAAAACTACCAGTGGCAAACTGCTCTTCACAATGCCCACAGCAGCTGGCTGTATGCAGCATGACATTTAAACTGCCCTGCCATGCAAGCTCACATTGGGAACCACAACGCCAACAGTGCCATACAAAGATTCATATTTAGTCTCTCTTGGAGGAAGACAATGGAAGTTCAATGAATAATGCTTCTTATTACAACATATCATTAAAAAGCAGCACATTTCAGCATTCCAGCCTCCATCAGAGGGCATGAAGTGAGCATCGACAAAAAGTTATATCTGATTAAGCTTCTAGCTCCTCACCCCACACAGTTCCCATGAAGCTTTACAGGCTGGCGAGACAGCAAGGCCTGCATGGGTGAAACAGCAGTGTGTGTGTAGGTGTGTGTTGTATGAGACAGTGTGCGTAGGTTTTCTGAGATATATCCTGATATACAAATCAGATTGTACATCTGGAAACAGCAGTGCACAAACAGAGCATGCCATTCTAAAAAAAACAGTTCTAGTGTAAGATTCTCCTATTCCCAATCGTAACCTTAAACCTGAGGAAACATCTGACCCTGTTTCAGTGGATAAGTGCAACTTCTACCTCCTCTTGTGACGTGACCTTTGACCTTGTGTCCCCTGAAGCCACATCCTGCCAGATGCTACAGGTCACCTGGTGAGGACCATAATGCCCTGGTTTGACCTTTGAACCGGTCTCTGTGGGTTGACCCACCCTTCTCTGCAGGGTTGCCCATAAATCACTGCAAGGTCATACTTTTTCCCTCTATTATACCAGACTAAGGGCTCTAGTTTAACAAACCTAACGTAATGGTCAATCTAAGCGCAGTCGGTAATGCTATAGGTTCAGGGGTGAGTCAGACATCTTTGATATTTTCACTATCACAGTTATTGGCACACTTGCTGGCGTTGGAGTGAAAGGGCTGGGTTTTGATGAATAAACAAGTTATGAGTGTGTGCAGGCTTGGCCCCTCGCTGGCCAATCAGAACGTGCTCCATGGCAAAATATGTGGTTGCTTCAGGTTGTGTGTATTTACAGACTTTTATAAATTGCCTTTGAATCAACTTAAATTCCAATGTTATAGTTTGTTAAATGGCTTACAGAAATGAAATAACATAATGTAGACCTATCCCATCTTTTCTAAATAGGTTAACGTAAAACCATTTAGTCCACATTGTAAGTAATTGCATGTCTTCACACTGATATAGGGCTTGGCCTTTGGCATGGACATGCCAAACATTGTCAATAAGCAAGATTCAATTAATTACTGATAAGGCCTACAAAGAGAACTAATCATTCTAATCAAATTATAAACAAAACAACAACTTGTTTTAAATACTTACAGGCACCATCATTTCTCCCTGTTGTCATATAATATTCAAACAACGCAGACTATGGAGGGTTTTACACACATTCAAAACGGGACCATTGGGTAAATTAAAAAAAACCTTAGTTGAGAGGAGGGAAGTCTATGCTTGGTTTTAATAAAATAAATATTAAGTATACAGACACCAAGGCTACTCTTGTTCCATGCGCATATGGGCAGTATGATTCAGGGCTGGATAGTCTCCGTTTCGGCTGTCACAATCCATGCCATAATCAACTGTGTTACTGCAAAAAAAAAAAAGCTTTTGGTTGGTCTTAAATATCCCTATCAGCGCTGCCTGAAATTAGCACTTCAGATCAGGTTTTTAAGGACACACCTCCAATATTTCCACCCCGTCATCTGAGCACAAGCGAGCTGATATAAGACTGGTGAATTACCGAAACTGGTGATAGGGCTTGAAAATGCCAGTGAGCCAGTTTTTACATGACAAAATTGCAAACGAACATGCATTTCACACTAGCACCGCCTTAACGCCAACCGAAAATAGAGCCCCTATGTTAATCCTTCTCCTGTCTTTAAATGGAAATTCCACCACTTTTCAACCTCCTTTTCATTATCTCCAGCACAATACCAGTGCTTACATGTGTGAAAACAGTGCATTTCTACATTTTAAAAACAGCGATTTTCAAACACTATGAGATTCGTGGTGACATGGTGACATACCCTCCCTATGGCTATAAACGCTTTGCAGGTTTTGAAAACAGCCGTGATGTCACAGAGAAGCATTTTTTTAGGACTCTTTTTAACCACAGATCATAGAAAGGCGCCCTTTTCACATGTAGACACTGGTATGGTGCTGGAGAGAATGAATATGATGTTGAAAAGTGACGGAATTTCCCTTTAAGGTACAATCTGAATCTGGGATCTGAGAATCTCTTCAACGATCATTTCAGTTCGTAGAAATGGGGTTGGCGTTTTGCTGACCAACTTCAAACTTTTAAGCTTTAAACACAAGGACCCTGTGAAACTGCACTAAATAAGCTTATGTCTCCTTTCAAGGCTCAGGCTGATGTCTCGACAGCCTGTTTGTTTCCTTACACTGGCCTAGGCCACAGTCCAGGACTTCCTTTAAGAGCAGCATTCCTTGGAAAAAGGGATTATTTTCCCCATCGTCTACTCTGTTGCCGTGGACGACATCTTCCTTGACTGAGAAGTCTGGAAGGTTCTAGAGAAATAACTGAAGAACAAAACAGGCATAACATCTTCTACCACACAAAGAAAGTCACAGATATTGCACTCTGAATGGCCAAACTGACACAGTTGGCTGCATAAATACCTTTGTTGTCCCTCCGGCAGATGCAAACAGAAGAGTAGCACACACCAATGTCACAGTGAAGTCTCCCAAAACTTGAGCTACAACTTCAACCCAGACGTCTGACCCTGACTGAAGAGTTCAACTCATAGACTGTGGTGCAAAACCAAAGAAAGGCGTCAACATCATGTCTTTATTTACCTCTTCGTGTCAATTCTAAGGGTCAAGTGACCACATTAAATGGGATACGCACACATACGTATATGTCCTACAGACATAGATGTCCTGAAAGATGAGTAGCTCTTTGAGTAGATCTGTTTTAGCACCTTTTTTTAATCACCGACTTACGGCCAAATGTGACACAACTGGCAACCGAGAGTAAATCAACCGGTGCAACTCAACACATCATCCCTGAACAACCAGTATTAATAGTGAAGACCGACACACATGGCAAATCACTTGGGAAGGAAGTTACTTGTAGGTTCCGGATCTTTCTTTCAGTGAGTTTCCGATGTTACAAAATAGAAGGAATTCCAAAAGCACAACAGAGAAAGCGTGAAAGGAGCTCCCCTACCTTTGTGAATGCGGCCGTTGGTACAGTCCAGAGAAATATGGGAAAAGCCCTAGTGCTACCCTAAAGCGGAGCCCCCGGAGCAGAACATTGCGGAACTGAATAGGGGGGATTCTCTTGGCTCAGGAGGCTAATCGTGTTGTGAGAGGCGCTGCTGTTGTGGACTAGTGGTGACTGGCTGACTGTCTAAGCTACTCTAAGTGAGCTACTGCTGTGAAGTCCCATGAACCTTTACAACAGTCTCTGTGTGTCTGTGTGGGGAGAGGGGCAGCCACACACACCATAGTATGTGTTTGACTGAGTGACATCACTTCTCTCTCTCCCTCTGTTTCCCTCTCTCACTCACACACACACACACACACACACACACACACACACACACACACACACACACACACACACACACACACACACACACACACACACACACACACACACACACACACACACACACACAGTCAAGAACCGAGCCACAGTCAACACACACAGAACCCCCACCACCACACACACAGACACTACTGTACACCTCCCACATCCCACCCACCCACACATAGAAATGAGCCACTCCTTATGTTGGCTCCTGTCACAAACGTTCATGCAATGGAAAATAGCCACTAAGTCCAATGACCGACATTTTACTAGCTATCTGAGCCAGCACTAGGGAATAGAAAAAAGCTGTTCCTGTGAAAGAAAGAACCACACCCTGCATTGGGCTGGGAGGAAAGAATGAGAAGGAAAAGAAAGAGCGAGGAAAAGGTGATGAGCGGGGGCGATGAGAAAGAACCAGAAAAGAGAGATGAAGGTGAAAGTAAGAGGTGCTCAATAGTATCTGATCTGGAGCAGGGTACCAATGAGATGACGCACGCACACG
Source organism: Oncorhynchus masou masou (assembly GCF_036934945.1). Lineage (NCBI taxonomy): Eukaryota > Metazoa > Chordata > Actinopteri > Salmoniformes > Salmonidae > Oncorhynchus > Oncorhynchus masou. The sequence continues at coordinate 19,036,275 of NC_088221.1, read as the reverse complement.
CACGCACGCACACACACACACACACACACACACACACACACACACACACACCCTTTGCTTCTGCACATTCTAGTTTTGTTACGTACACACAAAGTGCACTGATATTTCCTTACTAAGCTCAAACTCTTCTGTTTGAGCTGCCGTCTTACTTAGCCATCTCTTAGGCATATCACAGTGGATTTACTGTGGAACAGAACAAACATACTGCTTCTTTCTTCCAATCTGATAACATACATGAAACTAAGACGAGACTCAGCGGTAAGCATAACTAGCCAACACACTAGTTCATATGCTGATAAACCTTGATACGCTAACACAGCACATTCAGCAGCAACAGAACATGAGGTACACAACATAATGTCAAATCGGAATCAAGACAGTCCCCCTCTCTTGGTATCCCTCCTCTGTGTCCGATTTTCTCTCTCTTCCACTCTCTCATCATCAGCATTATCATTCATCATCCTTGTACAGCTCTGTGCTGCTCAGTCCACTCAGAGTTAATAATGACGATGGCAGACTATTCTAAGCTATAAAGTAAGTGCTGAAGATTATTCTAGTCTGAGATGCTCACAGGTCAGATTTAGCCATGCTTTAGTTCTCCCTCCTCAAGTTGTATATTAAGGGTCTTAAATTTTGGATAGTCACAGTAGCAGGAGGGGTGGGGGGGGTCAAATTCCAAACAGAGATAGAGAATCTACAGCCTATTTCTGTTTCTGTGTTTTCTTGACTCCCTCACTCCAGGAGGCAAATGCCTTTCTGTGTGATCATACCCATATTTTCAGGGGCCCCGTCATCATTCCTGACACCTTGCTCTGCCTAATTTCCCAGCAGGGAGAACGTGCCATGGCATATGACCTGTCTGTCTCAAAGTATTTATCACCACATGATGTGTGTGTGTGTGTGTGTGTCTTTGATATCATGATCCCTCTGAGATCACATCTCAAACTACTGGAAGTTAATTATTATCTTCCTTACCTCTTCACTCCGGGAGACCTTTACACAGATCTCCCATCGCTGAAGGTGACATCACATACAATGAAAACATATTTACCAGCCCCCCAAGTTAACCTATTTGTGAGAAGGTTTTCCCATCACCGAAAGCAAATCTATAATCCGGAATGCCTTACCAGTTGTTTCGGGCTACACAATGTGTGAACTATGGTAGAAATAAACATTTAAATGCACATTTTCAGAAGCTCACTTACTAGTCCAAGCGAGATTACCGCATGATTCGAGATGGCAGTTCACCTTCAGGGAGATATGGTGTGAATCCAGTCAACTCAGGAAAAGTTGGACATAAACGTTTCTTTTCACACATTGTATAGCCTGAAACGACTGGTTAGGCATTCCGGAATATAAATTTGCCTTCGGTGACAGGAGAACAGTGTGTCAAGATACACGTCCTCCGGAGCGAAGAAGCTATGACATACTTAGCTAATAATTCTAATGTCCTGTTTTGACTTGGATGTGAATGTTTAGAGGTTCTGTCTTCCAGATGCTCCCCCAGTGTTTCCTTTGACCCCGCTGTGTAATTGTGTGTGTGTGTAAGTACAATCCAACTTCCAAACAAACCAGAACTATCGTGGAGGGTTCACGGTCCACTGGCCACCAGTGCTACATAGAAAATAATGTTGTGATGATGACTGCGTTCAGTGAGAACATAACCTTGGGCACTAATGGAATCAATCAACAGAGCTTAGAGTTTGGCATTGAGCCAAGCCATTCCAAGCCCCCCTAGAGAGCAGGCTACTTAGATCCCTACCTGTACATGGAGATGTTTTTGGCACAGGCTATATTTGGACAGAGTTAATGGCTGAACTATTGACTGGGCCTTCAGTGGCCATTGGCAGGTTTTTGTGAAACGCCGCTGTAACTGTTAAGCACAAGGGCAGATCAGGAGGGAGGACAATTTGGTTACAGAGTGAGGAACAGATTTGGCTTTGAATTTACAGTAGATTAAATCCAGTCCACTTAAGTTAGGACAGAAGCCTGTGTGAATCAGATGCCTTTGCAAAACTGGGGCTGACTTCTGCTGAGTAAGTCCCTAGAGCATCATGCCTTTGCCTCCATCTAAAGCCTTGCTGTATCTCCCCGAAACACTTACTGTGCTGTCAGCAAAGAAGCCCACACGGTGCTAATGGAGGCTTTATTTCAAAGTGGAGGACATTGAAAATGCATCAATGATGGCTCACCTTCTAGATCTATGAGACAGCACTTGGAAAACGTGTTTGGGGTTTGGAAAGACAAGGTCTTTACAAAGGGGTTTCTTATAGAATGGTCAGATACCTTCAGTCAGTATTCATCTGCTGTATTCATCTTCCCACACACACACACACGCACACGCACGCACGCACGCACACACACACACACACACACACACACACACACACACACACACATGCACACACACACACGTGTACACAATCATGCGTCACAGCCACAGTCTCTCTCTCTATGTAGATCTACGGTTTCACTCTGGATGAAGTTTTTTGTCTAAGGAAAAGCAATCAAGCTCCGTTCAACTCATAGCGCTGCATGGGAAAAGCCTGAGGCCCATATGAGGCGATGCTTTGATCGGCTCGCCGTGGCTGGGACTGTGGTCTGGAGAGGACGCAAGGAGGACGAGCAGCCACTCATTCCACAACTCCTGCCTAGAAGCCGACTGAGGTTCATCCCTACTCAAAGCCATCAGACCCATTAAGTGCTGTTCAAATCAACTTCATTCTCTAACAAAAAGCGGACACTTGGTCAACATGTCCTCTTTTGAAAGGCCTCATTTCCATACACACAGCTTATACCCTGATAGTTACCCTTGACATAGGCCTGTGTAATAGTGATAGGGCCCAATAGAGTATTTTGAAATTTGCAGAGAACCCAGTTACAGACAATCTACTCCGGCATTCCACTAAAAAGGACGATTTCCTCATGAAAAGAACCAAACAAAGTCCCATTTCCTCCATGGCTCCTGCCTGTTCAACTGTGGTCCCTCATTTCTTCAGGCACATCATTGGACAGCAATTAAGCCATTCAAAGGACCCTATGCGGTGAAGCTGACAGAGGGAGACACGGCCATGACAGACTGTTGGCTGTGTGCGGTGTACGCACGGTGTGTGCGTCGTATGGTGTGTGTGTGTTGTGCGGTGTGTGTGTGTGTATGTGTTGCCAGGCTGTTGGCTGGGTGCAGCATGGGCGGTGAATCAGCAGTTTCTATTGTCCTAATATAGAACTAATTCCTCGGGCTCAGACTAGCTGGCCTTGTTCAGTTAGGGGGGGGGGGGGCAAGAAGCGGATTCCATATCTTCATATGTACACTGTATGTTGTGTTGAAGTGATGACAAAGTTATGTTTCATGTTTGTCATTGTCTGTGACTGTGTGTAACCTGTTAAAATAAAACAGGGATGTTTTTGTTATGCGGGTGAAGTGTATCTGTGTTAGATAATGTCCAGTGACAGAAAACAGGAAAGAGGAGGACGAGATAACCAAAGGCTCTATTAAGATAGAGTGATGGCAGTGTTGGGTTACAATCCCCCAAGGAGCCCAAAGGATGTGTGTGTATGTATGTGTGCTTGTGTGGGAAAAAAATGACAAAATTGTCATACCTTTTAGAAAATGAAAGTCACCCAGTAAAAAACAACTTGAGTAAAAGTCTAAAAGTATTGGGTTTTAAATGTACAGTACTTAAGTACTGTGGTGGGAAAAGTACTGATTTGTAAAATAATAAAGTAAAAGTAAACGCTGAACTAATTTCTTATATTTAGCAAAGTAGATGGTACTATTTTCTTGATTTGAACATTTACAGACAGACAAGCGCACACTTCAACATCATTTACAAATGCAGTATTTGTGTTTTGTGAGTCTGTCAGATCAGAGGCAGTAGGGAAGACTATGCATTATATTAATAGGTGTGTGAATTGAACCATGTTGCTGTCCTCCTGCCTGAGCATTCTAAATGTAATGAATACCTTTGTGGATCAGAGTAAATTTATAGGAGTAAAAAGTACATATTTTCTTTAGGAACGTAGTGGAGCAAAAGTTGTAAAAAAATATAAATAGTAAAGTAAATTACAGATACCCCCAAAAAACTACTTAAGTAATACTTTAAAGTATTTTTACTTAATACTTTACACAACTGTGTGTGTGTGTACATATGGCTATATGTTAAAACATGGCTAAAGTCTAACATTGATGAAACATACAGTACATGCATGCTACTATGATTGTGTGTGTGCACATGTGTGTGGGTCTATGTTTGTGTATGTGTTGTGTATGTGTACCTATACCTCTTATCTGTAACCAAACCTCCCCAGTAAACCTTAGCCCTGTGTTTACCCATACCCAGCTCAGAGGGTTGCCTATTCAACAGGCTAAGTGACCCGTGCAGTATGAAGTTGAGAGGAGGCCTGGGGAGCATCAAAAAGAAACAAGACAGTGGTGGCCTATAACGACAGGGTGAGTTGCTTGCACTATCCTCCTCTTTTCCTCCTCCTCCTCCTGTCCTCCTTTCTGCCCCTCCACCCACACCCATTTCCCAGAGGTAGTTAAGCCCAAAGGCAAACAGTGTTATACCGTGAGCTGAGAGAGAGAGAGAGAAAGAGAAAGAGAAAGAGAAAGAGAAAGAGAAAGAGAAAGAGAAAGAGAGAGAGAGAGAGAGAGAGAGAGAGAGAGAGAGAGAGAGAGAGAGAGAGAGAGAGTGAGACTGTCTGGACACCAGCTGGAGTCAAGCTGTGAGCATGAGGGACCAGTCAATCATGCACATTAGCATCTGTGGCTAATAGCTATTGGCTAACAGTTAGCATTGTTTCTCTAAGACCGGCCTGGGTCTCCAGTTAGCCACTCCAGTGCCAGACATGCATGTCCCCCAGAACTGCTCACTCACTAAAACACCACACCATATCCCCAAAGGTAAAAAAGAACTGTACTAGAATAGGAGACAAACACTATTCCCAATCAGGCTCCATGTGCCACAATGCAGAAAGGCTCCATTGCTCTGCCCTAAACCAGAGACAAATGGGAACAATGGACTCCACATAAGACACTTTGTTGTGCTTCTGTGTCTGTTGTCATCTCCTAAAGGGCATTATTATATCCTGGTCAGTTACGGAAGGGCCAATCCACAGGTGTGCAAGGAGCGGGAATACACAAACTTGGGGGGCCCATGCACCGGTCATTGATGTCAATGTTCTATTTATGTAAGAAATCATTTGGACAGTAACCCTCCAAAAAGTAATTCATAAACCTTTTTAATTTCCATGTGTACTAGGAAGCTAAGTATTTGTTTCTTGGGCAAGAATGTGATGGATCAAATACCATGGTCAAGGCTACGACGGCACCAGTGCAATGAGCGGAGGTTACTCAGGTGTTCAAAGGCTCATATCAGCCCGAGAGTCTAATGCTTCTTAAGTCGTTCTTTATGAGTTTGAGTTTAGAAAACGATCTCCCCCGCAGAAGTAGCAGTTAAAGGGATGGTTAAAACCAGCTTGATTACCATAGCAACATCAGGGAAACAGCTTGATTACCATAGCAACATCAGGGAAACAGCTTGATTACCATAGCAACGTCAGGAAAACAACTTGATTACCATAGCAACTTCAGGGAAACTGGGAAGAATGGAGTGGTTCTGCAAATACAGCAGTTATGCATCTTTAATGGAGCCTCTCGCATTCTCCTTAATCACCGGCCTCAATACGGAAAGAGATTCATTGTATATGAAGCTGTGGGACAGGTTGCCTGGACAATGAATTGGCAGATGAAAACAGATGATCATTTTTAGCGGGCAACAGTTGTTGAGGGCTCAAACAAACAAAAAAAGCGGTTTGCGATTTTGTTCATACTGGTGAACCGCCGTTGGAGTTGTCATTGCAATATAAACAGTCCCTTATATTTTTATTAACGTTTTAGCAGCTAAATAACACCTAAATACTCTATATACTGTAGCTATAGATAGTAGGCTACACAACATAATGAAGCATTCCCTAGTAAGATAGTGTTTTGAGGGGACTGACCGTATTACTTGGCATTAATAGACTGGTTTCACGCACAAAAACGTTCTATCAAATCTGGGAGAGAGGACAAGAACATGCAGGCTCATGTCATGCAGGTTCAGGTAGGCTATACAGGACAGCTATACAGAGCAACCTATTGGCTACTGATTAGTATGCTGTTGTACCGAACATTTATTATACAATCTGTAATGTTTGAATTTCCAACTTTAATTACTGAACAAGTAATTACATTTTTGCCACCAACCAGCAGTCTAAATGGCAAACTAGCGACACCATGTTTAGCTTCTTGAAATTATGTTAGGCTTAACATGAGAAAATGCAGACCAAATAGGCTTATCAATAAACATGTATCCATCAGCTAAAGTAAAGCTATGAGCTACATGCCCTGGCACCACAGAAAGCCCATCATCGATTCGATGGGCAGCCGCATAGACATGTCGCATTTTCAGCACCATGGACAGCGATTGGTAGTCAATACTTTGTGAGTGACTGTCTGGCTGACGCATAACATTTATTTTAGGGAGGGGGAATGAGGGAGGGAACACTGACCTTGCGGGGGGAAACTGTGTTAAGGCAGGGGCCCAACCGTCTTGAGTTTGGAGTCAAAGCAAAGAAATCCCCAAAGCCCCAAACAGACTGACTGAGACGGGGAAGTTTTGTTTCCAACACAAAGTCAAGAAAAAGCTAGGCGGTTCACCTCTCTGTGTCCTGTGAGATTGAGAAACACTGCGTCCACACAACACACATATCAATGACATTTAATGAGAAACATTTAGATGAAGGATACAATGCTCTGCATAGTGAGATGCTGGTCAGATGCTGCTATGTTCAGGAGAAGTCTGGGTTGAAACAAGCTATCATATATTGTACATTATAAACTGGATGGTTCGAGCCCTGAATGCTGATTGGCTGACAGCCGTGGTATACCACGGGTATGACAAAACAGTTATTTTTACTGCTCTACGTTGGTAAACTGTTTATAATAGCAATAATGTTAAAGTGTGTAATGAATCATCTAGAGCAGTGTTCCATCATAGACACAGCATACTGTACATCCTGCGTGTCTACAGCCTACATCGACCTCCAGTCCCTACAGCCTACATCGACCTCCAGCCTCTACAGCCTACATCGACCTCCAGCCTCTACAGCCTACATCGACCTCCAGCCTCTACAGCCGACATCGACCTCCAGCCTCTACAGCCGACATCGACCTCCAGCCTCTACAGCCGACATCGACCTCCAGCCTCTACAGCCTACATCGACCTCCAGCCTCTACAGCCTACATCGACCTCCAGCCTCTACAGCCGACATCGACATCGACCTCCAGCCTCTACAGCCTACATCAACCTCCATCCTCTACAGCCTACATCGACCTCCAGCCTCTACAGCCTACATCGACCTCCAGGCTCTACAGCCTACATCGACCTCCAGCCTCTACAGCCTACATCAACCTCCAGCCTCTACAGCCTACATCGACCTCCAGCCGACATCGACCTCCAGCCTCTACAGCCTACATCGACCTCCAGCCGACATCGACCTCCAGCCTCTACAGCCTACATCGACCTCCAGCCGACATCGACCTCCAGCCTCTACAGCCGACATCGACCTCCAGCCTCTACAGCCGACATCGACCTCCAGGCTCTACAGCCTACATCGACCTCCAGCCTCTACAGCCGACATCGACCTCCAGGCTCTACAGCCTACATTGACCTCCAGGCTCTACAGCCTACATCGACCTCCAGGCTCTACAGCCTACATCGACCTCCAGGCTCTACAGCCTACATCAACCTCCAATGTCTCTACCGAAGACGTTGATGTAATACTAGTACCATAATGTAAGCCTGGGAGATGGAGAATAAACATTGTAACACTATTCACAAATGCACGCGCACACGCACACACAAAGCTTTCACGTTTCCACAATAGCAAACTTAAGTAAAGTTTGGGATTAACTGTAAATGTTTGTCATTAGAGAAAATACATTACGCTGTGATAAGATGAGAATTTCTTCCAGCAATGTTTTAGAGAGAAGCACTCTAAGTAACATCTATCTTATTGTGATGTTAAAATGCACTTTCAATGAAGTTTACTTTGATTCGATTTAAAAGTTCAGATGTTGCACTATGCACAGCTGGACTAAGTCTCAATCTAATTTTGTCTGATTTTGCATTCAAAAAGTCAAAAGTCCACATTCAACATTAGATGACATTCTACATTCTACGTCAGCATTCAGTTGAATCATATTGAATCAGTTGAATCATATTTGTCTGAAAACAACCACAGGAGTAAACAAACTTATTTTTTTTATTTTTTTTAAAGAAATGTAAGACAAAATCTGAATTCAAAAGAAGCTGTCACTCACACAGGCTTGTAAAGACAGAAACAGTACATAGCCTACTAAACCAAAAAGTCACTGGTACAAAAACATCACCAAGTAGTTGGCGATTAAGAAGCCCGATGTCAATAAGTAATCCAAAAGTCTGTCAAGTGAGGACAATGTTCCCCATGTCATTCCCCGTAGAACTAAACGTGTAGTTCACTACTCACTTGTTTTTGTTGTTGTTGTTGGTACAGTTTCTCTACAGTCAAATGTTCGGCCTTTTGGTCTGGTAGAACAGATCCGGTCTTGACCATTGGAGGATGTCAACAGAAGAGAGTGTAACACAACTAGCCAACTCCAAGCAGCTCAGTGCCTGTTCATCTGTCTGCACTGAGCAGGATCTAAAACACACACACACATACACATTCTGCATGCTCTGTCACTCCCCCTGTTACGACGCACAGCACAAAGGCCTACACAGGAGTGTGGAGGAGTGTGAGACTGTGTGTACTTGGTGACAGAGGAGATTGCGTTATAATTTGACACACACACACACATCGCCCTCTCACCCTCAACTATTCTAGAAATGTTGTGGGTTGTGCAATAGCCAAATATGGTAGTTGAAGTGACAGTTGGATAGTAAACAAGACTAAGGAATGTTAGAAGACCCCTTGCTGAATCCTACAATGACACACCTTACCTCCATCAATCTCACCCATCTCAAACTACCTCTCACATAAGATCATGAGAACATAGGAAATATCTCTTCATACTGATTTAAAGGAGGATTTAGATTAATCTGTTGATAAGACAGAATATATATTATTTTGATGTTGGGGCTCAAATGAGTCATGTGAGCTGCATTCAGTACATAAAAACATAATAGTATGTTCAATTCGACGGAACTGGTGCTGTACTGAACCACCAGTTGAAAAACGGGGAGGGGTTAGGTTGTGGCTTTAAAATGCCCCTCTGCACGCCCTTAAAACACGTTTCCCGGCACACCCACTGAACAGAGCAAACGTACCTCAAAGTCTATTCAAGAACATACAAGAACGTTTTGGGGGAAACATGATGTTCAGAACAAGTCGTTCCGCAGCGTAGCAAAAGTTCAAGTGAACTGAACGCACCCGTAATCTCATTTATGTTGAGACATGATGAGGGTAGGTAGCAACACATCTGCCACACTGATCCACAACACTGGAGCTCCCCAGGGGTGCGTGCTCAGTCCCCACCTGTACTCCCTGTTCACGCATGACTGCATGGCCTGGCACGACTCCAACACCATCATTAAGTTTGCAGACGACACAACAGTGGTAGGCCTGATCACCGACAACAACGAGACAGCGTATAGGGAGGAAGTCAGAGACCTGGCCGGGTGTTGCCAGAATAACAACCTATCCATAACGTAACCAAGACTAAGGAGATGATTGTGGACTAGAGGAAAAGGAGGACCGAGCACGCCCCCATTCTCATCGATGGGGCTGTAGTGGAGCAGGTTGAGAGCTTCAAGTTCATTGGTGTCCACATCAACAACAAACTAGGATGGTCCATACACACCAAGACAGTCGTGAAGAGGGCACGACAAAGCCTATTCCCCCACAGGAAACGGAAAAGATTTGGCATGGGTCCTGAAATCCTCAAAAGGTTCTACAGCTGCAACATTGAGAGCATCCTGACTGGTTGCATCACTGCCTGGTATGGTAATTGCTCTGCCTCTGACTTCAATTCACTCCAGAGGGTAGTGCGAACGGCCCAGTACATCACTGGGGCTAAGCTGCCTGCCATCCAGGACCTCTACACCAGGCGGTGTCAGAGGAAGACCCTAAGAATTGTCAAAGACCCCAGCCACCCCAGTCATAGACTGTTTTCTCTACTACCGCATGGCAAGTGGTACCGGGGTGCCAAGTCTAGGACAAAAAGGCTTCTCAACAGTTTTTACCCCCAAGCCATAAGACTCCTGAACAGGTAATCAAATGGTAACCCGGACTATTTGCATTGTGTGCCTCTCCCAACCCCTCTTTTTACGCTGCTGCTACTCTGTTTATCATATATGCGTAATCACTTTAACTATACATTAATGTACATACTATCTCAATTGGGCCGACCAACCAGTGCTCCCGCACATTGGCTGACCGAGCTATCTGCATTGTGTACCACCCACCACCCGCCAACCCCTCTTTTACGCTACTGCTACTCTCTGTTCATCATATATGCATAGTCACTTTAACCATATCTACATGTACATACTACCTCAATCAGCCTGACTAACCGGTGTCTGTATGTAGCCTCGCTGCTTTTATAGCCTCGCTACTGTATAGAGCCTGTCTTTTTAATGTTGTTTTATTTCTTTACCTACCTATTGTTCACCTAATACCTTTTTTGGCGCACGTGACAAATACATTTTGATTTGATTTGACATTTGCCTCCCCTAAAGGCCTAGCTACAGGCTAGTCGGTGAAAGCTAAAATACCTTTAGCATAGCTAGCAGTGGGATTGTTTTTGAGTTGAGTTTCACAGGGTAACATTGATTGCAGTGATTGAATAGTAATGACATTTATTTTATTTTACCGTACTGTGTTTTGTATTTCAGAGAAAGTATTTTGTAAGAGGTGCCGGTACTCAAGTAGTAGAAAATATTTGGTGATAAACCACTGCTTTGAAGTGACCTGCAGGGTTGAGGCCCTGAAAGGGAAGACACTAGCCTTGAGAACATCTAACAAGCAGAAGAGCAGCTGTTAGCTTGTTGCCTGAAGCTCGGGGTCATGTTCAGATAGAAATTTCACAAATAGAGTGGACATGATGCCTTACTCCACAGATTAGAGAGGCATGTCTGATCTACCCAATATATTTCTATCTGAACTAGTATTCACAGCGTTGTGCTCTATTGAACACAGCCTTGGTCAAGGTCAGTCAGTCAGTGGACATGACTTGATACCCAGCTAGCACATTTGGTTCCTTGGAAGTTGTGGGAACATGGTTTCCCATTGGTTCTGGGAAGGAAGCCATAAGTTTCCTGACCGGTAAAACTGAATGTATGGGAATGTTAATGTTTAGGTTGCAAGGTTCTGATAATATTTTACTATGGTTCTCTGAAAGTTTTCTTGGGAGGTTTTATTAACATTTTGAGAAAATAAATTATAGGTTAATTTAAGGTAATTAAATAACGCTCTGTGAGCATTTTCAATAAGACCTGCAGAAAAAGTTATGCTGAAATTCCCACAGAAGAATGTTGTTTCTTAAAAAATTCCTATGGATAGCCCTGTTTTTTCCCCCAATTTTCACCTAAATGACATACCCAAATCTAACTGCCTGTAGCTCAGGCCCTGAAGCAAGGATATGCATATTCTTAGTACCATTTGGAAGGAAGAGTGAATGTAGGAGAATATGACACAATAGATTTGGAAGAAGAAAATACAAAGAAAAAACCAATAGGTTTTTTTCTACCACCATCTTTGAAATGCAAGAGAAAGGTCATAGTAATAGCCATCACTCTGGTTGTAATTCTTATAGTGTCCACAAGATGGGAGCAGTGTATGTGCAAAGTTTCAGATGGATAAATTGAAAAATTTGTGAACAACAAGACTTTTTGTGTCAAGTCCCCAGGTACATTTGGGCAAATCGTGAATGAGACATTAGCATTCATATTCCATTTTTCTGCAAGAATATTGTGAAATCTGTATACTTGGACTTGGACATATTATAAGTTCAACATTTGCAAAACAACCAGTTTCATTGACTTCAAAACTCTGTGTCCAAAAGGAAAAGGCATGCTGTCGAAGGTTAGCAAAAAGGTTAGCACCTATATTTTGCAACTGAGACGGGGTTTCCAGATACTCCCGTAAAGCCCAGCTCATTGGCTATATAACTGGCTTTGTTTGAACCCGATTGGTGCTTATTTGACAAAGATACAGACATTCAAGTGATGGCCGCCCGCGTCATCGGCGTGGCATGAACGCATCGCTCTCTGACTAAATATGGTGTCCTATAGGATATACTACACCCCTAATGAAATAGTGAAGTCTTGTTACCTTCTAGGATCTCTGAATGTGATTTGACTAGTTCAAACAGCGTTTAGGGTGAGATATTCACAGATTTCTTTCTTTGCAAATTAAATGAGTGGAAATACAAAATCGATTGCGTGTGCTATTTTGACCTTTTTAGGATATGATCAAGAATTTATTCTAACAAAACGATACTTCATGTTATCTCTGGGACCCTTTGGATGATAAGTCAGAGCAAGACTTCAGAATATAAGTACACATTTCACCTTCAGTGGTGAATTTATTATATCTATCCCGATGGAAAAAGTGTTTTGTTGTTAGGAGCTCTCCTCAAATAATAGCATGGCATTTTGTCGCAGTAATAGCTACTGTAAATTGGACAGTGCAGTTATATTAACAATAATTTAAGTTTTCAGATGATATGAGACACTTCTATGTACTGACATTTGTTGTTACTCTAAAATCTGTCCTGTTGACGGAACGCGGATACGTTTTTCTTAAGTTTCTCTTAAGGTTCTCTGAATGTTCTGACTAAATAGAAGCATGAGGAACACTATAGAAAACGTTATGCTAAAGTACTGGAATTCCCACCTAAGAAACATTCGGTTCTCATAATGTTATGTGTTACCTGGGTAACCTGCACTATTCCCAGAACGTTGTGGGAAGGATGTTTCCGCAAAATAACCATAGGACAACCATGCTCTCACCAATCTCTAAGAAACATATGGTTCTCAGAATGTTATGTGCTAGTTGGGTAGCCTATTCCGTTTAGTACCCTCATGTGTCTATCCCAGGGTTGTGACAACCCTTTACCCCTAGGAAAAGGTTTCGGTCCTGGGTCCCCCCTGGGTGCACGTTTTGGTTTTTGCCTGATTCAAATAATGCCCTGAAAGCCGGTGTTTGGAGGATATATTGGCAAAGTTTGCCGGGACTAGATGTACCAATATATACTCCAAACACCCTGGCTTCGAAGGCATTATCGCCTCCTTTGAATTCCATGCTGTCACAGTTACCAGCCCTTTCAAGCTTAACATCCTTATCATTTATCGCCCTCCAGGTTCCCTCGGAGAGTTCATCAATGAGCTTGATGCCTTGATAAGCTCCTTTCCTGAGGACGGCTCACCTCTCACAGTCCTGGGCGACTTTAACCTCCCCACGTCTACCTTTGACTCATTCCTCTCTGCCTCCTTCTTTCCACTCCTCTCCTCTTTTGACCTCACCCTCTCACCTTCCCCCTACTCACAAGGCAGGCAATACGCTCAACCTCATCTTTACTAGATGCTGTTCTTCCACTAACCTCATTGCAACTCCCCTCCAAGTCTCCGACCACTACCTTGTATCCTTTTCCCTCTCGCTCTCATCCAACACTTCCCACACTGCCCCTACTCGGATGGTATCGCGCCGTCCCAACCTTCGCTCTCTCTCCCCCGCTACTCTCTCCTCTTCCATCCTATCATCTCTTCCCTCTGCTCAAACCTTCTCCAACCTATCTCCTGATTCTGCCTCCTCAACCCTCCTCTCTTCCCTTTCTGCATCCTTTGACTCTCTATGTCCCCTATCCTCCAGGCCGGCTCGGTCCTCCCCTCCCGCTCCGTGGCTCGACGACTCATTGCGAGCTAACAGAACAGGGCTCTGGGCAGCCGAGCGGAAATGGAAGAAAACTCGCCTCCCTGCGGACCTGGCATCCTTTCACTCCCTCCTCTCTACATTTTCCTCCTCTGTCTCTGCTGCTAAAGCCACTTTCTACCACTCTAAATTCCAAGCATCTGCCTCTAACCCTAGGAAGCTCTTTGCCACCTTCTCCTCCCTCCTGAATCCTCCCCCCCCCTCCTCCCTCTCTGCAGATGACTTCATCAACCATTTTGAAAAGAAGGTCGACGACAGCCGATCCTCGTTTGCTAAGTCAAACGACACCGCTGGTTCTGCTCACACTGCCCTACCCTGTGCTCTGACCTCTTTCTCCCCTCTCTCTCCAGATGAAATCTCGCTTCTTGTGACGGCCGGCCGCCCAACAACCTGCCCGCTTGACCCTATCCCCTCCTCTCTTCTCCAGACCATTTCCGGAGACCTTCTCCCTTACCTCACCTCGCTCATCAACTCATCCCTGACCGCTGGCTACGTCCCTTCCGTCTTCAAGAGAGCGAGAGTTGCACCCCTTCTGAAAAAACCTACACTCGATCCCTCTGATGTCAACAACTACAGACCAGTATCCCTTCTTTCTTTTCTCTCCAAAACTCTTGAACGTGCCGTCCTTGGCCAGCTCTCCCGCTATCTCTCTCAGAATGACCTTCTTGATCCAAATCAGTCAGGTTTCAAGACTAGTCATTCAACTGAGACTGCTCTTCTCTGTATCACGGAGGCGCTCCGCACTGCTAAAGCTAACTCTCTCTCCTCTGCTCTCATCCTTCTAGACCTATCGGCTGCCTTCGATACTGTGAGCCATCAGATCCTCCTCTCCACCCTCTCCGAGTTGGGCATCTCCGGCGCGGCCCACGCTTGGATTGCGTCCTACCTGACAGGTCGCTCCTACCAGGTGGCGTGGCGAGAATCTGTCTCCTCACCACGCGCTCTCACCACTGGTGTCCCCCAGGGCTCTGTTCTCGGCCCTCTCCTATTCTCGCTATACACCAAGTCACTTGGCTCTGTCATAACCTCACATGGTCTCTCCTATCATTGCTATGCAGACGACACACAATTAATCTTCTCCTTTCCCCCTTCTGATGACCAGGTGGCGAATCGCATCTCTGCATGTCTGGCAGACATATCAGTGTGGATGACGGATCACCACCTCAAGCTGAACCTCGGCAAGACGGAGCTGCTCTTCCTCCCGGGGAAGGACTGCCCGTTCCATGATCTCGCCATCACGGTTGACAACTCCATTGTGTCCTCCTCCCAGAGCGCTAAGAACCTTGGCGTGATCCTGGACAACACCCTGTCGTTCTCAACTAACATCAAGGCGGTGGCCCGTTCCTGTAGGTTCATGCTCTACAACATCCGCAGAGTACGACCCTGCCTCACACAGGAAGCGGCGCAGGTCCTAATCCAGGCACTTGTCATCTCCCGTCTGGATTACTGCAACTCGCTGTTGGCTGGGCTCCCTGCCTGTGCCATTAAACCCCTACAACTCATCCAGAACGCCGCAGCCCGTCTGGTGTTCAACCTTCCCAAGTTCTCTCACGTCACACCGCTCCTCCGCTCTCTCCACTGGCTTCCAGTTGAAGCTCGCATCCGCTACAAGACCATGGTGCTTGCCTACGGAGCTGTGAGGGGAACGGCACTGCAGTACCTCCAGGCTCTGATCAGGCCCTACACCCAAACAAGGGCACTGCGTTCATCCACCTCTGGCCTGCTCGCCTCCCTACCACTGAGGAAGTACAGTTCCCGCTCAGCCCAGTCAAAACTGTTCGCTGCTCTGGCCCCCCAATGGTGGAACAAACTCCCTCACGACGCCAGGACAGCGGAGTCAATCACCACCTTCCGGAGACACCTGAAACCCCACCTCTTTAAGGAATACCTTGGATAGGATAAAGTAATCCTTCTCACCCCCCCCCTTAAATGATTTAGATGCACTATTGTAAAGTGGCTGTTCCACTGGATGTCATAAGGTGAATTCACCAATTTGTAAGTCGCTCTGGATAAGAGCGTCTGCCAAATGACTTAAATGTAAATGTAAATGTTAAATGCATTATAACTTTAATACCACGGGTTACCAACATAATCAAATAATGATTGACATATTTTCATTAAAACACGTTATTTTGATGAATTTATTCATACTATTTAATCCTTCCACAAGATATAGTTCCGACACAAATCTATGGCTGCTAACTAGCCGGCTGGTCGTTCCTTCTATTGGTTCGGTTACCAGAGACAAGACCCAGTCGTTAAGACGTTTTGTTCTGTATCTATGGACGAGACCCAGTCGTTTGTTCTAAATGTTCCATTGCCATACTGGCTGACAAAGTTCTTATAATTTGCTTCCTAGATAGCCAACTACTGGCTAACATACAGTAATGTCAAACGGTGCAGACAGAATAACAACAGTATCTGCCTTTGCATTTGTTTTAGCTGTTTTCTAGTGACATTTATTTGGATACATCTATAACAAAGAGCTAATGAAGCACGATCTCGCCTGGCATAGAAAATGTGCTCACTCATCAGGACACTTGTTCAGAGGAGCTAGCCAACAACACAGCTAACACAATAACTTCAAACTGAAGCTGGAAAGACTGCAAACTAGCTGTACTTGTTTTACCTTTTTCAATTGACATTTCTTTGTATATATCCATAAAAATTATGCCAGCTGATTCATGCTGTCTTTCTCTGGCACAGAAATGCTGTCTGTCTAGTCCCGACCTCTACGTTCATTACTATGGGACAGCTGGAGATCGAATTTGAATTTTGAAACAATGTTACAAATGTCGGAGAGACAGACAGCAAGTTTTATACAAATATCTGCTGTTGAAAAGTAAATGTTAGTCTAAAAGAAATGTGAGATAATGTCTAGATGCTTTTTATAGTGGAGATCAAGTTTAGAACTTGCCTGGATGGCTGATTAGACAGTGAATTGCAGAGTCAGATGGAACAGAGTAAAGAGGCATTTTAACGTCACAGATTAAGCTGGTGGTAACTTGTGGAATAGACTCCGGCTGGAATGTGCTTTGAACCAGTCAGCATTCAGGGTTTGACCCGCCCATTGTATAAGATGTGTACATGCCACAGTATCCCATCTTAGATCATCCTAGATTTCTCATAACCGGAATACAAACCTTTTCAGGTTATTGTAAATGGGATATGTCTATATGAGTCAACTCCAAAAAAAGAATACTTGAGTATCCCGAGTAATTACAGGATATTGGTGTGCATGTAAAACATGGTCAATGAGCTCATTTTCAATGACCTACCCTTACACCCATCTCGCAGTTTTAAGTCATAGGCTTGGGGATACAATGGGCAAGACAGATGATGTCTTACATCCTTAGAATGGAATGAATAGTTATTGTGCTGAATGAGTGTGTGTGCGCGTGTGCACGGACAGATGGACACAAGCACGCAAATACACACACACACACACACACACACACACACACACACACACACACACACACACACACACACACACACACACAGAAGCTGCAAGAGGAGAGCTGGACCCCTCTTATATTTCTGTGACACCTATTTAAAGCTGTAGATTGGTGTGACGGTGTAAGGCGATGGACATTTTATGGCCAGAGTGATAAAGAAGATAGTCATGGGCATGACCTCTGCCCTCCCATTTATCCAGAGGACCAAGAAAAGAAACCTGGGAAAACATGTAGGAATGCTATGAGAAAGGGCCATAAACTGAACAAAAAACTATTTCAGAGATCTTGGATGATCAGTAATAATGATCACACACTGAAAAAACAGAAATCTATAGATACCCTAGCAGTCTGTCACGTGTATTTTTGTTCCATATGATTCTATATGAATCAGCAGTAATACTGTGACAGGTATTATATCCAAATGTATGATTCAGAGACAAATGACTAGAAAATGAATATTAAACATATTCGCAACAAGCGATTGGAGAATCACAAATTCTGTCTCCAATAGGCAGTGTGAGAGAATGTTTTGAAAACTGCTGAAAGAAGACAATAACAACAACCCGATCTCACCCACAGGATGCAGCGCTTCCATTTTGAGCCGTGTGCAAGTATGAGTTTGGTCAGAGAGTGACGCCAGGATTAGGAATATTAGGAATGTTATGTTGCCTGTTGCTACACCCCAGAATGTCTCACCCTGGGAATCCTGAAGAGCTGGACATGTTTAACTATTCTTGTGGGGAATAGTTAAATGGTTAAGTCCCCACAAGAATAGTACAAAAACAAAAAAATTGACCGACTGCGGACATTTTGCTGGTTCCCACAAGGTCAAATACTATTTATACGGTGTTCAGGGTTAAAGTTAGAATTAGTGTGAGTGTTAGAATTAGGTTTAGGGTTAGTTTTAGCGTTAGGCTTAGGTTTCAGGTTAGGGTTAAGGTTAGGTTTTAGGGGTTAGGGAAAAAAGGATTTTGAATGGGAATGAATTGTGTGTCCCCACAAGGTTAGCTGTACAAGACTGTGTGTGTGTGTGTGTGTGTGTGTGTGTGTGTGTGTGTGTGTGTGTGTGTGTGTGTGTGTGTGTGTGTGTGTGTGTGTGTGTGTGTGTGTGTGTGTGTGTGTGTGTGTGTGTGTGTGTGTGTGCGTCATAGAGATAGATAGAGGACTCATATTCGCATCTGTGCCACTGTAGCGTCTGTGACAGCAGGGCAGCGCCATTGAGGCTAACTACATTTTGAAGTAGTACATTTTCTTCATCACGATTGGCGGATCCCTCCTAATGACCCGGTTGGACATGACTCAAACAGGGTCACCAGGATGGATCAGGTAATGAATTTGCAATTCCCACTCAGAATAAATTCAAATGGCGCTGGCCATGCTAATACAGACTTTTGTCTGATAGAGGCCTCTAGAGTTCTCTATCATGTGTCTGTGTGTGTCTGTGTGTGTGTGTGTGTGTTTACTTTGGTGAAAAATAGAGACAGAGCTAGTATAATGCTTTAGATTTCTTTCCTCAGTGCCTCTGCCCAAGAAGGGAACTTATATGTGTGTTTGTTCAGTGTGTGTGTGTGTATGCTCCTGTTGTTTCATAGTCCACCAGAAATACCAGAGGAGTGTAAATGTAACTGAAGACATATCTTAGACATGACTCCAGAGCCATGCCTTAGAGTGACTGCCTGTTTACAAGGCTTGTTAAGGTAACAACCTGCCTGCACCGTGGCATAGATTCTATAAGTCTCTGGAACTCTATGGGAGGGATGCGACACCATTCTTCCATGGGTAATTCCATCAGTCGGTGTTTTGTTGATGATGGTGGAATCCGCTGTCTCAGGTGCCGCTCAAGTATCTCCCATAAGTGGTCAATTGGGTTGGCATATGGTATACATTGTTTTCATGCTCATGAAACCATTCGGTGACCACTCATGCCCTATGGGGGCATAGCCATGGTAGCCAAAATAATGGCCTGCCCAGCATTGTTATACATGATCTTAAGCATGATGGGATGTTAATTGCATAATTAACTAAGGAACCAATATACATTTACTCAAGTGTTTCCTTTATTTTGGCAGTTATCTGTATCTTATCAATGTCCCCCGAAAGGCAAAGAACAGCAAAAAATAGCCAAGGATTAGAGAGGGTAAGACCATCTTATCCACTAGATAAACAGACTCTTGGAACTTGGTTCTGGTCATTGTTTACCAACAGGTAAGATATCTAGATCTCACACAACTGGAACCTAAACATAAACCTCAGGTTTGGAGGGGCATTTCAATTTCAACAGAATTTACTCAATAGATGGCTTGCATGACACAAGTCCTCTGTGACCTGGGGTTGATCTGCCTAGTCCTGGAGATTAGAGAGATGAACGTGTGTGAATGTCTCTCAATTCCATTAAGGCTTTGACAGAATATCTATTTTCTCCCTCCCTCCCTCCTCCTTTCTCTCAAGCACACAGCAAACACCAAAGGACACACAGCAGACTATGAAGGAGTAGACACAAACAGCCTTTTGTTTTGTGTGTGTGCGTGTGTGAGTGTGTGTGCGTGTGTGTGTGAGTGTCTGTGAGTTTGGGACAACAGTACGTCTTGATGCTTGAGATTATAGTGGGGTTGGCTTGTGTGTATGTGTGGCCATACATGCTTGGTTAACTTCTGAATGTCCCTCCTGGTCATTTGAAATTAGAAAGAAACATGGAGTGTGGGGGCGTTAAGAGCCAAAGTCATTAACACCTCCTGGACTCAGACTTTACAACAGGCAGGGGGAGTGGTATGTGGGGGAGTAAGTGAGTGTGTGTGTGTGTTTGTGTCCTGGCTGTAGACAACATGTGCATGTTCTTATGCAAGACCATCAACAATTGATATTAGAGGTCGACCGATTAATCGGCATGGCCTGGACTCAGACATTACAACAGGCAGGGGGAGTGGTTTGTGGGGGAGTAAGTGAGTGAGTGTGTGTGTGTGTGTGTGTGCGTGTGCGTGTGCGTGTGTGTGTGTGTGTGTGTGTGTGTGTGTGTGTGTGTGTGTGTGTGTGTGTGTGTGTGTGTGTGTGTGTCCTGGCTGTAGACAACATGTGCATGTTCTTATGCAAGACCATCAACAATTGATTTTAGAGGTCGACCGATTAATCGGCATGGCGATTAATTAGGGCCGATTTCAAGTTTTCATAACAATCGGTAATCTGCCTTTTTGGATGCAGATTCTGGCCGAATACATTGCAATCCATGAGGAAACTGCGAAGCAGGCTGCCCACTTGTTACACGAGTGCAGTGTCAAAAGGACCTTGTGGCTGCAAGGAGACAAAGTAAGTTGCTAGCTAGCATTAAACTTATCTTATAAAAAACAATCAATCTTAACATAATCACTAGTTAACTACACAAGGTTGATGATATTACTAGGTTAACCTCTTACACCTATGGTGGCGCTATTTCATTTTTGGAAGAAAAACGTTCCCGTTTTAAACAAGATATTTTGTCACAAAAAGATGCTCGACTATGCATATAATTGCTACTGTTCGAAAGAAAACACTCTGACGTGTCCAGAAATACAAATATCTTCTCTGTGCGTGCCCTTTAACGTGAGCTTCAGGCAAAACCAAGATGACATGGCATCCAGGAAATGACAAGGATTTTTGAGGCTCTGTCTTTCATGATCTCCTTATATGGCTGTGAACGCAAGAGGAATGAGTCTGCCCTTTCTGTCGTTTCCCCAAGGTGTCTGCAGCATTGTGACGTATTTGTAGGCAGATCATTGGAAGATTGACCATAAGAGACCACATTTACCACGTGTCCGCCCGGTGTCCTGCGCCGAAATTGGTGCGCAAAAGTCACCTGCCAGTATTTTTCCATGGGACACAGAGAGAGAAGCAAGCTTCCACGAACTGCATGTCAATGAAGAGATATGTGAAAAAACACCTTGAGGATTGATTCCAAACAACGTTTGCCATGTTTCGTCGATATTATGTAGTTAATCCGGAAAAAGTTTCACGTTGTAGGTGACTGCATTTTCGGTTCGTTTCGGTAGCCAGGCGCAATGTAGAAAACGGAACGATTTCTCCTACACACAGACGCTTTCAGGAAACACTGCGCATCTGGTATGTGGCTGGGAGTCTCCTCATTGAAAACATCAGAAGCTCTTCAAAGGTAAATGATTTTATTTATTTGGTTATCTGGCTTTTGTGAAAATGTTGCGTGCTACATGCTACACAAAATGCTATGCTAGCTTTGCATACTCTTACACAAATTAGTCAATTTCTATGGTTCAAAAGCATATTTTGAAAATCTGAGATGACAGTGTTGTTAAGAAAAGGCTAAGCTTGAGAGCAAACGCATTATTTTAATTTTATTTGCGATTTTCAGAAATCGTTAACGTTGCGTTATGCTAATGAGCCTGAGGCTTAGTCACAATCCCGGATCCGGGATGGGGAGTTTCAAGAGGTTATTAACTAGCTTGTCCTGGGTGGCATATAATCAATGCGGTGCCTGTTCATTTGTCATCGAATAACAGCCTACTTCAACTTCGCCAAAAGGGTGATGATTTAACAAAAGCGCATTCGCGAAAAAAGGACACTCGTTATACAAATGTACCGAACCATAAACATCAATGCCTTTCTTAAAATCAATACAAAGTAGTATATATTTTTAAACCTGCATATTTAGTTAAAAGAAATTCATGTTAGCAGGCAATATTAACTAATGGAATTGTGTCACTTCTCTTACGTTCAGTGCAAGCAGAGTCAGGGTATATGCAACAGTTTGGGCCGCCTAGCTCGTTGCGAACTGTGAACTAATTTGCCAGAATTTTACATAACTATGACACAACGTTGAAGGTTGAGCAATGTAACAGCAATATTTAGACTTACATGCTGACAGGACACGTCGCATGCTCGAGCAGAAATCCATGTTATTCAATATTGCACCCACGCACGCCAACGAGCGTCTGCGATGCCAAGGGCAAAAATAGAACACCTTTCTACTTCTGACGCAGATCGCGCTGAAAGTCCTGCCTCTTCCATCTCCTAATTGGTTTATAGAAGCAGGTACCCACGTGTCATCTCCTCATTGGTTCTATCCACTTGGGTGATTGAAAGACAAACTGTTTTGCCGGTAGTCGTGGTAATACTGTGAAAGTTTAGAAGCCATTCACCATATAAGTTCAAAGATAAAAAAGCCTGGAAGAAAGAGAGATGACTAGAAACGATTCATTTAGCCGTTTTATGTGTGGTTTAATTGGTGGTGTAGAGGAGCTTGTGCATTTCAGGTAAAATAACACCCCAATGTTTATGTCCCAGGACAAATTAGCTAGCAACAGCAAGCTAGCTAAATAGGACAAATTAGCTAGCAAGTGCAAGCTAACTAGCTAAATTGCCATACATGTTTAATTATTTTCGACCTGTCCCCAAATTAATGTCATTGGTTCAGAGTTTTTTTTGCTATTTTAACCTGTGTGTTGTGATCGCGTTTGGTGTAGGGGGACAACATAAATTTATGCACGATAGCGCACGCGCGCAGCCAGTTTGGGTTCCGTGTTAGGGTTGCCACCAGATCGATAAAATACGGAACGGTTCCGTATTTCTTTTTTTACCCAATTTCGTGGTATCCAATTTTTGTAGTAGCTACTATCTTGTCTCATTGCTACAACTCCCGTACGGGCTCGGGAGAGACGAAGGTTTGAAAGTCATGCGTCCTCCGATACACAAACCAACCAGCCGTACTGCTTCTTAACACAGCGTGCATCCAACCCGGAAGCCAGCCGCACCAATGTGTCGGAGGGTACACCGTGCACCTGGCAACCTTGGTTAGCGTGCACTGCGCCCGGCCCGCCACGCCACAGGAGTCGCTGGTGCGCAATGAGACAAGGACATCCCTACCGACCAAGCCCTCCCTAACCCGGACGACGCTAGGCCAATTGTTCGTCGCCCCACGGACCTCTCTGGTGCAGCCGGTTACGACAGAGCCTGGGCGCGTACCCAGGGACTCTGATGGCACAGCTGGCGTTGCAGTAAAACGCCCTTAACCACTGTGCCACCCGTGAGGCCATGGTTCTGTATTTCACTGAAAGAATAAACATTTTGTTTTCAAAATGATACGTTTCCGGATTTGACCATATTAATGACCAAAGGCTCGTATTTCTGTGTTTATTATATTAGAATAAAGTCTATGATTTGATGTTTGATAGAGCAGTCTGACTGAGTGGTTCTAGGCAGCAGCAGGCTCGTAAGCATTCATTCAAACAGCACTTTACTGCGTTTACCAGCAGCTCTTAGCAATGCTTGAACCACAGCGCTGTTTATGACTTCAAGACTATCAACTACCGAGATTAGGCTGGCAATACTAAAGTGCCTATAAGAACATCCAGTAATCAAAGGTATGTGAAATATAAATGGTATAGATAGGAATTATGACAAGTCAACTATTTCTATAATAACTACAAACTAAAACTTCTTAACTGGGGAATATTGAACCACAAGCTTTCATATGTTCTCATGTTCTGAGCAAGGAACTTAAAAGTTAGCTTTTTTACATGGAACATATTGCACTTTTACTTTCTTCTCCAACACTGTGTTTTTGCATTATTTAACTTCTTCGATATAGGGGGCGCTCTTTTAATTTTTGGATAAAAAAAACATTCCCGTTTTAAACAAGATATTTTGTCACGAAAAGATGCTCAACTATGCATATAATTGACAGTTTTGGAAAGAAAACACTGACATTTCCAAAACTGCAAAGATATTGTCTGTGAGTGCCCCAGAACTAATGCTACAGGTGAAACCAAGATGAAATTTCATACAGGAAATGCCCCAGATTTTGAATGCGCTGTGTTCCAATGTCTCCTTATATGGCTGTGAATGCGCCAGGAATGAGCCTACACTTTCTGTTGTTTCCCCAAGGTGTCTGCAGCATTGTGATGTATTTGTAGGCATATCATTGGAAGATTGACCATAAGAGACTACATTTACCAGGTGTCCGCTTGGTGTCCTCCGTCGAAATTATTGCGCAATCTCCAGCTGCGTTCACTTTTCCATTAGGTTCAGAGGAGAAAAGCAACTGCCACGAATGATTTATCATCGAATAGATATGTGAAAAACACCTTGAGGATTGATTCTAAACAACGTTTGCCATGTTTCTGTCGATATTATGGAGTTAATTTGGAAAAGGTTTGGCGTTGACTGAATTTTCGGGTTTTTCCTTAGCCAAACGTGATGAACAAAACGGAGCGATTTCTCCTACACAAATAATATTTTTGGAAAAACTGAACATTTGCTATCTAACTGAGAGTCTCCTCATTGAAAACATGCAAAGTTCTTCAAAGGTAAATTATTTTATTTGAATGCTTTTCTTGTTTTTGTGAAAATGTTGCCTGCTGAATGCTAGGCTTAATGCTATGCTAGCTATCAATACTCTTACACAAATGCTTGTGTAGCTATGGTTGAAAAGCATATTTTGAAAATCTGAGATGACAGTGCTGTTAACAAAAAGGCTAAGCTTGTGAGCCAATATAATTATTTCATTTCATTTGTGATTTTCATGAATAGTTAACGTTGCGTTATGCTAATGAGCTTGAGACTATGATTACGCTCCCGGATACGGGATTGCTCGACGCTAGAGGTTAGATCAAATTGAACATGTTTCATTATTTATTTGAGACTAAATAGATTTTATTTATATATTATATAAAGTTCAAATAAAAGTGTTCATTGTTCATTCAGTATTGTTGTAATTGTCATTATTACAAATATATACATAAAAATAAAATCAGCCGATTAAATCGGTATCGTTTTTTGGTCCTCCAATAATCGGTATCGGTGTTGAAAAATCATAGTCGGTCGACCTCTAATTGATATGCAAGACCATCAACAATTCATATGCAAGACCATCAATATAATGTATGTGAAGGTATCCCGGTTTGTACAACAAATAGTTCTGGCCACGCAATATGATTAGTTGAGAGGAGCTTGAAGCGGTGGCAACCAAAACCATAGCATGAAAACAGTGTACATCCGGGAAAAGGGAGACCTCCAGTAAGCATGCCAAGTGTTAGTACTCACCATCCATAGTGTCCTCACAATGCTGATTGAAGTTCTCATTGGAGTCCCAGCGGATTAGAGCATCTTGGGTATTGTAGTCCACTGAGACCGTGGGCCCATTCTCCAAGTGGTCCATACCTGGGAGAAAAACAAAACATTCAATGAAGAGGTCAAACGTCTTAATTCAGGTGACTTCTTTCTGACAATGAATTTCCAGAACATACTGCACTTTATCATTGACCAAAGCTATACTCATAACATAAGTTATGTATGTCAAGTTCAACACATTTCTCTTTCTAAATGAGCTTTCATTTGCTTCGAGAAAATGGAGGCCAAAAAAGAGAAGCAGGTATGCTTACCATGGATTTTTTCTGGTCCAAAGGAAAATACAAATTCCACCTTTCCAAAATCTGGGAATCTGTCATCTGGTTTGAGGATGAGATTTAAAAAAAATGTGTTCATGTTCAAAACAAAGACGAGATTTCAACTTATGAATGTAAAAGTTACTGGCAAATATGGTCATCAAATAGGTTTAACAGCATAATTGTATGCATTATGGTTTGTTTTCTGGACATTTAGGAATGTCTTTACCCTTGAAGGTCTCGTCTAACTCGTCCTTCCCAAAGACGATTCCCAAGTCATGCACAGCGCAGGTATGGAACTGCACCCGGAATATCACATCCCGCTGTGGGCTTCTGAAGTGCTTGTGGTAACATTTCAGCTGGAGGGTACAACAAGATAAATACTGTATTAAACTAGGCCTTTCTGGTTTAAGGAACACAGACTTTTTTGGAGTCCCAAAAATAGACATTCTCAAGGCTTTCGTAGATTTCACGGTCCTCAAGTCACAAAGATCACCTAGAGACCTTAATTAACTTTCTGTTGCAGACTTCTGAGGGACTTTCACAGTCTTAAGATCATTAGCACAACTGAAAAACACTTGAAGGTGGACTCAATTTAGATTGGAGTTTTGCACTTTTGGGACTCCATTGTACCAGGCAAACCATTTTCTTATGTCAGATGGCATTATTCTAATGTGACAAGCGTCTCCAGGAGCCAAATGTCTAGCAAATCATGGAACTCAGACTGACACTCACTGGCTAGTGGCTACTACGACAAAACCTGCTCGATCAGGATAGCAAACTTGTTCCCAGTTAACAGCTCAGCGCTAGCATGTTTGAATGACCATTAGTGTAGCTACAGTAGTTTGCCAACTTGGTGATGAAGTTGTATTGCATCAAAGTTATGGGACTGTTCTAAAACAAAAATCTGCAGGTGCAGAATCTGACTCTAGTGTTTTTCATTATTGGTAAGATTAACTCTGGCTCTTTGAGGATGAAAGGGGGTCACCTTGGTAACATAATGATATGACAGTGTATTGTAGCCAGACTACATTTTTTTATCCATAGTGTCTGCGAGTTATCAGACAGACCAGTGCAGACGGCCATCTGACATAAGACAATGTTGGGCAAACTAAATCCAGAGCAGGACCCAGGTCTGCAAGCTACATGTCATTGTGAAATACCTGTGGATAATATACCAGCTAGATTCACAGCACCAATCCTGTTTCAGGGAATTTGGCAGTGTGCTAGAGAAAGCAGTTTTGTTTTTATATATAGCCCTGTAAATGTATGGCTTGCCTTCCCAAACAAAAGCACTATTATCCAGACCATTGCTATCCACACAAGAGCCTTTTAAAGCCTTGTAAACCCTACACAGGAAACTCTTCACTCTCTACCCCACTGTGATTCACCCTGGCTACGGGTTGGCCAGAACTTTTACAAGGACCTCACATTTACAGGTATACAAGGAATATTTAGCTTTTGTGCTTACCCCAAACGAAACACTGCACAAACAACTGTGGCAGAGCTGGGCTTGGAAACTGGAGTAAGCGTACTGAACACCTTTAAGGGTATACAGTAAGCCTGAAGAACACTTCCATTTGTCTGGAATTATTGTTTATTTAGCCTCACAACCCTGATAAGATAAGTGTCATGTTCATTAGGCACAAATGGAAAAAAAAATGACTGAAACCGGGAGGGACAACAAAGACTTGTCCAATTTGGTTTTCAGTTGCAAAACATTCAAAAACCCTTTCCATTGCATGGCCTAATCAATGTCCATGATTACTTAACTTACTTTAGACATTGTTGGCCATAGACAGCCACTGTTCATCATGGAACAATATGCTTTGGTGTAAATGTTACACGTCTAGTCTGGTTAAACCAAGCTGAATTCTGCACTCAACATAAGTGAAGTGAAACCATGATGAGCACAGGGTTCAGTCTGGTTATTGTCCTAGACACATGACGGAAACAGTAATTTCCCTGGACAAGCCTTCCTTCGCTGTAATTAAGGCTATTGGGTTGAGGTTGGAGGAACTAAAAAAAGAGCAGGTTTTTATTTGCAGAGACAGAAGCTAAACAAACAACTCTAGATGAGGAAAGTGGGGGAACTGAGCCAAATGGCCTGTGGCTTCATGAGATATGTATACCTCCCATTGGGGGTCTATTTAAGGGGGGTACCATACTAGTGAGCCAAGTTTGAGGAGAAGCAGAAGAAAAACACAATGACAAACTGATTCCGACTGTCCTTCAAGATGAAATATGTACAGTGCCTTGCAAAAGTAATCACCCCCCTTGGCATTGTTCCTATAATGTTGTATTACAACCTGTAATTGAAATTTGATTTTTATTTGGATAACATGTCATTGACATACACAAAATAGTCCAAATTCGGTGAAGTGAAATTTAAAAAATTACTTGTTTAAAAAAAATAAAAAAATAATTAAAACCGGAAAAATGATTTGTGTATATGTATTCACCCCTTTGCTAGCCCCTAAATAAGATCTGGTGCAACCAATTACCTTCAGAAGTCACATAATTAGTTAAATAAAGTCCACCTGTGTGCAATCTTAGTGTCACATGATCTCAATATATACACCTGTTCTGAAAGGCCCCAGCGTCTGCAACACCACTAAGCAAGGGGCATCACCAAGCAAGCGGCACCATGAAGACCAAGGAGCTCTCTAAACAGGTCATGGACAAAGTTGTGGAGAAGTACAGATCAGGGTTGGGTTATATAAAAAATATCAGAAACTTTGAACATCCCACAGAGCACCATTAAATCCATTATTATAAAATGGAAAGAATATGGCACGACAATAAACATGCCAAGAGAGGGCCGCCCACCAAAACTCACAAACCAGGCAAGGAGGGCATGAATCAGAGAGGCAACAAAGAGACCAAAGCTAATCCTGAAGGAGCTGCAAAGCTCCACAGCGGAGATTGGAGTATCTGTCCATCGGAACATTTAAAGCCGTACTCTCCACAGAGCTGGGCTTTACGGAAGTGTGGCCAGGAAAAAGCCATTGCTTGAAGAACAAAAAATAAGCAAACACCTTTGGTGTTCGCAAAAAGGCATGTGGGAGACTCCCCAAACATATGGAAGAAGGTACTTTGGTCAGATGAGACAAAAATGTAGCTTTTTGCCATCAAGGAACACGCTATGTCTGGCACAATAATAACACCTCTCATCACCCTGAGAATACCATCCCCACCGTGAAGCATGGTGGTGGCAGCATCATGCTGTGGGGAAAGGTTTTCAGAGGCAGAGACTGGGAAACTGGTCAGATTTGAAGGAATGATGGATGCCGCTATATACGGGGAAATTCTTGAGGGAAACCTGTTTCAGTCTTCCAGAGATTTGAGACTGGGATGGAGGTTTACCTTCCAGCAGGTCAATGAACCTAAGCATACTGTTACAGAAACACTCAAGTGGTTTAAGGGGAAACATTTAAATGTCTTGGAATGGCCAAGTCAAAGCCCAGACCTCAATCCAATTGAGAATCTATAGTACGACCGACTGTACTGTACGACTGTACACCAGCAGAACCCATCCAACTTGAAGGAGTTGGAGCAGTTCTGCCCTGAATGATGGGTAAAAATCCCAGTGGCTAGATGTGTCCAGCTTATAGAGACATACCCCAAGAGACTTGCAGCTGTAATTGCTGCAAAAGATGACTCTAAAAAGTATTGACTTTGGAGGCGGGGGGTGAATAGTTATGCACGCTCACATTTTCCGTTTTGTCTTATATCTTGTATGTTTCACAATAAAACATATTTTGCATCTTCAAAATGGTAGACATGTTGTGTGAATCAAATGATTAAAAAATACAAAAAATATATTTTAATTCCAGGTTGTAAGGAAACAAAATAGGAAAAATGCCAAGGGTGGTGAATACTTTTGTATGCCACTGTACAATACCCCATAATGACCCCATATTTGTATTTATAAAAAATAAAAAACTTTACTCAGTACTTTGTTGAAACAACTTTGGCAGCGATTACAAATTCAAGTCTTCTTGTGTTTGATGCTACAAGTTTGGCACACGTGTATGTGGGGAGTTTCTCACATTCTTCTCTGCAGATCCTCTCAAACTCTGTCAGGTTGGATGGGGCGCGATGCTGCACAGCTATTTTCAGGTCTCTCCAGAGATGTTAGATCGGGTTCCAGTCCGGCTCTGGCTGGGACACTCAAAGACATTCAGAGACTTCTCCATTCCTGCATTGTCTTGGCTGTGTGCTTATGGTCATTGTCTTGTTGGGAGGTGAACCTTCGCCCCAGTCTGAGGTCCTGAATGCTCCGGAGCAGGTTTTCATCAAGGATCTCTCTGTACCTTGCTCCATTCATCTTTCCCTCGATCCTGACTAGTCTCCCAGTCCCTGCTGCTGAAAAACATCCTCACAGCATCATGCTGCCACCACCATGCTTCGCCGTAGGGATGGTGCCAGGTTTCCTCCAGATGTGACACTTTGCATTCAAGCCAAAGAGTTCAATCTTGGTTTCAATCTTGGTTTCATCAGACCAAGCGAGCTGTCATGTGCCTTTAATGAGGAGGGTCTTCCGTCTGGCCACTTTACCATAAAGACCTGATTGATGGAGTGCTGCAGAGATGGTTGTCCTTCTGGCAGGTTCTCCCATCTCCACAGAGGAACTCTGTCAGAGTGATCATCTGGTTCTTGGTCACCTCCATGACCAAGGCCCTTCTCCTCCGCTTGCTCAGTTTGGCCAGGCGACCAGCTCTCGGAAAAGACTTGGTGGTTCCAAACTTCTTCCATTTGTATTGTCATGTGTTGCTGCCATGCTATGTTGTTGTCTTAGGTCTCTCTTTATAAAGTGTTGTTTTGTCTCTTCTCGTGATGTGTGTTTTGTCCTATATTTTTATTTAATTTATTTTTATTTTTAATCCCAGCCACCGTCCCGGTAGGAGGCCTTATGCCTTTTGGTAGGCCGTCACTGTAAATAAGAATTTGTTCTTAACTGACTTGCCTAGTTAAATAAAGTTTAAATAAAAATACAATTAAAAAAATTATGATAAAGTCCACTGTGTTCTTGGGGACCTTCAATGCTGCAGATATGTTTTGTTACCCTTCCCCAGATCTGTGCCTCGACACAATCCTGTCTCGGAGCTCTACAGACAATTCCTTCGACATCACGGCTTGGTTTTTGCGCTGTCATACAGTACACTGTCAACTGTGGGACCTTATATAGACAGGTGTGTGCCTTTCCAATTTATGTTCAATTAATTGAATTTACCACAGGTGGACACCAATCAAGTTGCAGAAACATCTCAAGGATGATCAATGGAAACAGGATGCACCTGAGCTCAATTTCGAGTCTCATAGTGAAGAGTCTGAATACTTATGTAAATACGATTTCTGAT
Source organism: Oncorhynchus masou masou (assembly GCF_036934945.1). Taxonomy (NCBI): domain Eukaryota; kingdom Metazoa; phylum Chordata; class Actinopteri; order Salmoniformes; family Salmonidae; genus Oncorhynchus; species Oncorhynchus masou. The sequence goes on along the minus strand of NC_088221.1, from coordinate 19,005,117 downwards.
TATTTTTATACATTTGAAAACATTTAAAAAAAACTTTTTGTTTTGTCTTTATGGGGTATTGTGTGTAGATTGATGATAACTTTTAAAATGTAATCAATTTAGAATAAGGCTGTAATGTAACAAAATGGGAAAAATCAAGGGGTCTAAATACTTCCCGAAGGTACTGTATATATATATACTACATAGCCATAAGTATGTGGACACCTGCTCATCGAACATCTCATTCCAAAATCAAGGACATTAACATGAAGTTGGTCCCCCTTTTGCTGCAATAACAGCCTCCGCTCTTCTGGGAAGGCTTTCTACTAGATGTTGGAACATTGCTGCGGGGACTTGCTTCCATTCAGCCACGAGCATTAGTGAGATCGGGCACAAATGTCGGGCAATTTGGCCTGGCTCGAAGTCGGCATTTCAGTTCATTCCAAGTTGAGGTCAGGGCTCTGTGCAGGCCAGTCAAGTTCTTCCCCACCGATCTCTCAATAAACCATTTCTGTATGGATCTCATTTTGTGCCCAGGGGCATTGTCATGAGTGAACAGGAAAGGGCCTTCTCCAAACTGTAGCCACAAAGTTTACATTTTACATTTTAGTCATTTAGCAGACTCTCTTATCCAGAGCGACTTACAGTAGTGACTGCATACATTTTCAAAGTTGGAAGCAGAGAATTGTCCAGAATGTCATTGTATGCTGTAGTGTTAAGATTTCCCATCACTAGAACTAAGGGGCCTAGCCCGAACCATGAAAAACAGCCCCAGACCATTAATTCCTCCTCCACCAAATTTGGCACTTTGCATTCGGGCATGTAGTGTTCTCCTGGCATCCGCCAAACCCAGATGTGTCTATTGGTCTGCCAGATGGTGATGTGTGAGAACGTGTTTCCACTGCTCCTGAGTCCAATAGCGGCGAGCTTTACACCACCCTAGTCTACGCTTGATATTGCGCATGGTTATCTTAGGCTTGTGTAAGGCTGCTCGGCCATGGAAACCCATTTAATGAAGCTCCCAACAAACAGTTCTTGTGCTAACGTTGCTTCCAGAGTAGTAAGTGCTGCAACCGAGTACATATGGAATGCATTTCCAACAGTCTTGAAGGAGTTCCCACATTTGCTGAGCACTTGCTAGCTGCTTTTCCTTCACTCTGCAGCAATTAATCCCAAACCATCTCAATTGGGATGAGGTCAGGTGATTGTGGAGGCCAGGTAATCTGATGCAGCACTCCATCACTCTTCTTCTTGGTCAAATAGACCTTACACAGCTTGAAGGTGTATTTTGGGTCATTGTCCTGTTGAAAAATAAATGATAATCTCACAAAGCGCAAACCAGATGGGATGGTGTATCGCTGAAAAATGCTGTGGTAGCCATGATGGTTAAGTGTGCATTTCATTCTAAATAAATCACTGAGAGTGTCACCAGCAAAGCACCACCATACCATCACACCTCCTCCTCCATGCTTCACGGTGGGAACCACACATGCTGAGACCATCCGTTCATCTACTCTGCGTCTCACAAAGACACAGTGGTTGGAACCAACAATCTCAAATTTGGATTCATCAGACCAAAGGACAGATTTCCACAGGTCGAATGTCCATTGCTAGTGTTTTTTGGCCCACGTAAGTGTCTTCTTATTATTGGTGTCCTTTAGTAGTGGTTTCTTTGCAGCAATTCGACCATGAAGGCTTGATTCACACAGTCTCCTCTGAACAGTTTATGTTGAGATGTATCTGTTACTTGAACTCTATGAAGCATTTATTTGCGCTGTAATCTGAGGTGCAGTTAACTCTACTGAATTTATCCTCTGCAGCAGAGGTAACTCTGGGTCTTCCTTTCCTGTGTGTGTCCTCATGAGAGACAGTTTTATTTTAGTGGGTTTTTGAAATTTTCCAGATTTACTGACCTTCATGTCTTTAAGTAATGATGAAACGCTGTTTCTCTTTGCTTACTCAAGCTGTTCTTACCAAGAGTGTGCAAAGCTGTCATCAGGGCAAAGGGTGTCTACTTTGAAGAATCTCAAATATAAAATATATTTTGATTTGTTTAACACTTTTTGGTTAATATAAGATTCTATATTTGTTTTTCCCTAGTTTTGATGTCATCACCATTATTCTACAATGTATAAAATAGTAAAAATAAAGAAAAGGCCTGGAATGAGTAGGTGTGTCCAAATGTTTGACTGGTACTGTATGTATATATATATATAATGTTTTTAGTAAAAAAAATTTTTTATTTTTTTTATTAATTGAAGTGTTCCGCACAAAGAGCACAATGCACAAAAACCTTCTCCTGAGTCCGTCTCCATGACGACAGATGAAACAAAGTAAAGTAATAAAGCAGAAAAGTGTTTTCAGTCAATGTTATATTCACAGGCGTCAGCATCCATTAGGGTTCCATTAGTTAGCAGATACAATGTACGCTTTAAGTATCTGTTTTGGGGCCAAGTGATGTTGCCTACGGTAAGTGCTGCTTTCAAATTGCTAGCATGTAAAAATGACTTACTTCCTCTTCAAGAACATGCTGGAAATATTATAGTTCAATTGCACTCAAGTTTTAAGGCAAGAATAAGAATACTTTATTGTAAATGTTCCTTACAAGTCCATGAAAATGTGTCTTTAGCACAGACAAAAAGCATATAGCTTCAGTTGCCTGTTCTATAATGCACCGATTGATTTGGCATGCACATTGGTGACATAATTTGTGTCAAAGCAATTTGAAAGCAGCACTTACTAATGGAACCCTAATGGATGCTGACGCCTGTGAATATAACATTGACTGAAAACACTTTTCTGCTTTATTACTTTACTTTGTTTCATCTGTCGTCATGGAGACGGACTCAGGAGCAGGTTTTCATGCATTGTGTATCAATTATTAAAAAATCATATTACTTAAAAAACATATATATATATATATATATACACACACACTACTGTTCAAAAGTTTAGGGTAATGTCCTTGTTTTTGAAAGAAAAGCTGATTTATGTCTATTAAAATAACATCAAATTGATCAGAAATACAGTGTAGACATTGTTACAGCCTGCATACTGTGTGCTATAGGGGGTAGTGGGCATATGCCAACTGTCCTTACCTCTAGTTTTTACAGCTTTGCTGCTTTCATGAATGGGGCCTATTAAAGCATTAGGGACAAACATACTGTATTTGCACATAATGTAAAGCATTTGGACTCAATGTGGTTAAAATAAATTGCATTCCCCAACAGAGGTCAATCCACTATCCTCTCATTTGAGGGGGTTAATACCTTACCATAATAAACACTCCCAATATCCATGTACAGTACACTTCTCCATGTCACTCAGTGAAGAGCTGATGTTCCTTACCAGAATGTCCCCCTTCAGCAGCAGGCCAGGCTCAATAGTGATGCAGATGCTGGTCTGGCTGTCTCCCTGCACATTACTGTAAACACACACAGAGAGCAAAAGAAGGGTTACTCTTGTTAACACAACATCACACCACATGATGCACATCATCATGGTACAATTTAAAGGCAATGCTACCAAATACTAATTGAGTGTATGTAAACTTCTGGGAATGTGATGAAATAAATAAAAGCTGAGATAAATCATTCTCTCTACTATTTTTCTGACATTTCACATTCTTAAAATAAAGTGGTGATCCTAACTGACCTAAGAAAGGGAATTTTTACTAGGATTAAATGTCAGGAATTGTGAAAAACATTTTAAATGTATTCGGCTAAGGTGTATGTAAACTTCCGACTTCAACTATATGTCTCTTTTATTTGTAGTAATACTTGGGAAAATATGTATTACATATTAAACACGTTTTGCTGAATTCCTGGTGATTTTACAATATTTTTTTAAACCAAAAACTAAAATGTGCCTGTTGCCGTCTCCTGACCTACACACACACACACACACCAGATATACAGTACATGAATATACTATACTTTTTATCAGTACATAGACTAGGAAGGAAGGAAATGTAAAGCGGAGGGGACCATGTAAGGAGTGCCACCTGGAGTGCCCTCATTTGTCCTGCCATCTGTGGGCATGCCCTCCTGTATGCTCAAACATCTGCACAAAGCTGTATAATTCATAATTTCCTGCCTGGGTCTCTGTAGGGGTCCTTCAGCAAGGACACTGGGGTGTCCACACACATCCACGTCTGCTTATTTCACTGGCTCCTCCAGTTACTAATAACACTACTACTGATCATAACACCAGGCTGTAACATCGTGGGCTGGGGAACTAGAGACGGGGGCTGGGGAACTAGAGACTGGGGCTGGGGAATGAGAGACGGGGCTGGGGAACTAGAGACGGGGGCTGGGGAACTAGAGAGGGGGCTGGGGAACTAGAGACGGGGGCTGGGGAATGAGAGACGGGGGCTGGGGAACTAGAGACGGGGGCTGGGGAACTAGAGACTGGGGCTGGGGAACTAGAGACGGGGGCTGGGGAACGAGAGATGTGGGCTGGGGAACGAGAGACGGGGGCTGGGGAACTAGAGACGGGGGCTGGGGAACTAGAGACGGGGGCTGGGGAACGAGAGACGGGGGCTGGGGAACTAGAGACGGGGGCTGGGGAACTAGAGACGGGGGCTGGGGAACGAGAGACGGGGGCTGGGGAACGAAAGACGGGGGCTGGGGAACTAGAGACGGGGGCTGGGGAACTAGAAACGGGGGCTGGGGAACGAGAGACGTGGGCTGGGGAACGAGAGACGGGGGCTGGGGAACGAGAGACTGGGGCTGGGAAACTAGAGACTGGGGCTGGGAAACTAGAGACGGGGGCTGGGGAACGAGAGACGTGGGCTGGGGAACTAGAGACGGGGGCTGGGGAACTAGAGACGGGGGCTGGGGAACTAGAGACTGGGGCTGGGAAACTAGAGACGGGGGCTGGGGAACTAGAGACGGGGGCTGGGGAACGAGAGACGTGGGCTGGGGAACGAGAGACGGGGGCTGGGGAACTAGAGACGGGGGCTGGGGAATGAGAGACGGGGGCTGGAGAACGAGAGACGGGGGCTGGGGAACTAGAGACGGGGGCTGGGGAATGAGAGACGGGGGCTGGGGAGCGAGAGACGGGGGCTGGGGAACGAGAGACGGGGGCTGGGGAACGAGAGACGGGGGCTGGGGAACGAGAGAAGGGGGCTGGGGAACAAGAGACGGGGGCTGGGGAACGAGAGACGGGGGCTGGGGAACAAGAGACGGGGGCTGGGGAACGAGAGACGAGGGCTGGGGAACTAGATACTGGGGCTGGGAAACTAGAGACTGGGGCTGAGGAACGAGAGACGGGGGCTGGGGAACTAGATACTGGGGCTGGGGAACTAGAGACTGGGGCTGGGGAACTAGAGACTGGGGCTGGGGAACTAGAGACTGGTGCTGGGGAACTAGAGACTGGGGCTGGGGAACAAGAGACTGGGGCTGGGGAACTAGAGACTGGGGCTGGGGAACTAGAGACTGGGGCTGGGGAACTAGAGACGGGGCTGGGGAACTAGAGACGGGGGCTGGTGAACTAGAGACTGGGGAACTAGAGACGGGGGCTGGGTAACTAGAGACGGGGGCTGGGGAACTAGAGAGGGGGGCTGGGGAACTAGAGACGGGGCTGGGGAACTAGAGACTGGGGCTGGGGAACTAGAGACTGGGCTGGGGAACTAGAGGCGGGGGCTGGGGAACTAGAGACGGGGGCTGGGGAACTAGAGATGGGGGCTGGGGAACTAGAGACGGGGCTGGGGAACTAGAGACTGGGGCTGGGAAACTAGAGACTGGTGCTGGGGAACTAGTGACTGGGGAACGAGGGACTGGGGCTGGGGAACTAGAGACGGGGCTGGGGAACTAGAGACTGTGGTACTAGAGACTGGGGCTGGGGAACTAGAGACTGTGGCACTAGAGACTGGGGCTGGGGAACTAGAGACTGGCGCACTAGAGACTGGGGCACGAGAGACTGGGGCAATAGAGACTGGAGCTGGGAAACTAGAGACGGGGCTGGGGAACTAGAGACGGGGGCTGGGGAACTAGAGACGGGGGCTGGGGAACTAGAGACGGGGGCTGGGGAACTAGAGACAGGGGCTGGGAAACTAGAGACGGGGGCTGGGGAACTAGAGAGGGGGGCACTAGAGACTGGGGCTGGGAAACTAGAGACGGGGGCTGGGGAACTAGAGACGGGGCTGGGGAACTAGAGAGGGGGGCTGGGGAACTAGAGACTGGGGCTGGGAAACTAGAGATGGGGGCTGCGAAACTAGAGACTGGGGCTGGGAAACTAGAGACGGGGGCTGGGGAACTAGAGAGGGGGGCTGGGAAACTAGAGACTGGGGCTGGGAAACTAGAGACGGGGGCTGGGAAACTAGAGACGGGGCTGGGGAACTAGAGAGGGGGCTGGGGAACTACAGACGGGGGCTGGGGAACTAGAGACGGGGGCTGGGGCCTTGGAGACGGGGGCTGGGGAACTAGAGAGGGGGGCTGGGGAACTAGAGACGGGGGCTGGGGAACTAGAGACGGGGGCTGGGGAACTAGAGACTGGGGCTGAGGAACTAGAGACTGGGGCTGGGAAACTAGAGTCTGGGCCTGGGAAACTAGAGACTGGGGCTGGGAAACTAGAGAATGGGGCTGGGGAACTAGAGAGGGGGGCTGGGAAACTAGAGATTGGGGCACTAGAGACTGGGGCACTAGAGACGGGGCTGGGGAACTAGAGACTGGGGCTGAGGAACTAGAGACTGGGGCTGAGGAACTAGAGACTGGGGCTGAGGAACTAGAGACTGGGGCTGGGAAACTAGAGACTGGGCCTGGGAAACTAGAGACTGGGCCTGGGAAACTAGAGACTGGGGCTGGGAAACTAGAGACTGGGGCTGGGGAACTAGAGAGGGGGGCTGGGAAACTAGAGACTGGGGCACTAGAGACTGGGGCACTAGAGACTGGGGCACTAGAGACGGGGGCTGGGGAACTAGAGACTGGGGAACTAGAGACTGGGGAACTAGAGACTGGGGAACAAGAGACTGGGTCTGGGGCACTAGAGACTGGTGCTGGGGAACTAGAGACTGGGGCTGGGGAACTAGAGAGGGGGGCTGGGAAACTAGAGAATGGGGCACTAGAGACAGGGGCTGGGAAACTAGAGACTGGGGCACTAGAGACTGGGGCTGGGAAACTAGAGACTGGGGCTGGGGAACTAGAGACTGGGGCACTAGAGACTGGGGCACTAGAGACTGGGGCTGGGGAACTAGAGACTGTGGCACTAGAGACTGGGGCTGGGAAACTAGAGACTGGCGCACTAGAGACTGGGGCACGAGAGACTGGGGCCATAGAGACTGGGGCAATAGAGACTGGGGCTGGGAAACTAGAGACTGTGGCACTAGAGACAGTGGCACTAGAGACTTGGGCTGGGAAACTAGACGGGCTGGGGAACTAGAGAGGTTAGCTAAACATAATAATGTGTGGCAAGCTTACAATGGATTTACTTACGGGGGTGAATGTGTGTGTGTGTGAAATTATTATCATTGAGCCATTGTAACCCTGCAGACCCAGACATCTGGCCAGTGTTGTGTGAGTGAGAAAACGGAGACCGAAGGTGTATGTGTGTGTACTTACTAGATCCCAGATGTGTAGACTGGCTGCAAGGCTTGATAGATCTTGAGGAAAGGGCGGCATCCTGAAAAGCCATCACAGAACATTGAGTAAAAACAAGCAGGTGTGTGTGTGTGTGTGTGTGTGTGTGTGTGTGTGTGTGTGTGTGTGTGTGTGTGTGTGTCAACTTTCACCTCCTTTCGACTCAAAGTTGGGGATGCCGTGCATGATGACATGGTGAAGGAACAGGGGTTTGTTGTTGATCTTGATATGTCCTGAAAGAAGACCACTGAAGTACTGTACATACCTGAGAGAGAAAGAGAGAGAGACAGACAGAGAGCGAGAGAGAGAGCGAGAGAGAATTCAGGATTTCAATGTTTTGTTAACACAGGAATCAGCATGCCATTGGTGTACACTGGACAGTGTGTGCATGTAAACATGTCAAGTAGATAAATGGAGATTCTATCTCTAGGTATGACCTTTGCAAAGAAAACAGCAGACGCTTACATCATACTCATTCACTTATGACTTTCAGCCTACAGATGGATCTCGACAAATTAGGATGCAAAAAGGAGGAGGCCTACCCCCCTCTAAAAAAGACAACAAACTGAAAGAAAGAGTAGGAGAGTGGTTGAGACAACAAGGTGAACTTAAACCCACTAAGATCGGGGCGTAACTCATAAAGAGAAAATTAAACAGGAAATGGTATTTGGGTCAAATAGGTAGTAGAGGGGTCGGACAGGAAGTGGAGGCAAACTGACCTCTTCTGAGATGGCTGACCCACAGGAAGTACTTTGTCTTCATAGAACCTCTTCATGGCAAACCTGTCCAGGGCCTGATCAGCACTAAGCAAACAGAGACAAACATCTGGTTAGCACCCGTACCCTGCCTACCGCTCAGTCATATCATCACACCTCTTCAAAGGACTCTATTTTGATCATGTTAAAAAAAAGAGAATATGACCCAAATACAACCAATAGCAGATTGAGGGAAAAAAGCTGGTACTCTGAGAACATTGGACCTTTAAGTGAACTCAGTGTTGTGATTCTTTGTACTGTATGCCATTGATGGAATTAGGGCCTGCTTTGTGGAAGAAGTCCTGAACACTGGTGCACAGTTGGAACATGTTGGGTGGGGAGGGGGAATGTGATGATTGGCGGATAACATGAATCTTGTGACTCTTCATAATCTGTTGATTTGTTGACCGCCCTACTTGACTCTCTCTCTCTCTCTCTCTCTCTCTCTCTCTCTGTACCCTCTCTCACCCTTCTCTCTCGCCTCTTTCTCGCATCCCCTCTCTCACATCTTTCTCTCGCCCTTCTCTCTCGCCTCTTTCTCGCATCCCCTCTCTCACCTCTTTCTCTCACCCTTCTCTCTCGCCTCTTTCTCGCATCCCCTCTCTCACCTCTTTCTCTTACCCTTCTCTCTCGCATTCTCTCTCGCCTCTTTCTCTCAGCCTTCTCTCTCGCATTCTCTCTCTCGCCTCTTTCTCTCAGCCTTCTCTCTCGCATTCTCTCTCTCGCCTCTTTCTCTAAGCCTTCTCTCTCGCACCCTCTCTCTTTCTCAGCACCCTCTCTCTATCTCGGGAAACCCTCTCTCTCTTTCTCACACCCTCTCTCTCTCTCTTTCTGTCACCCTCTCACACCCTTTAAACCTCTTGCACCCTCTCTCTCTCCCTCTCTCTTTCTCTCACCCTCTGTCTCGCACCCTCTCTATTTCTCAAACCCTCTCTTGCACTCTCTCTCTCTCTCTCTCTCTCTCGCACCTTCTCTCTCTCTTGAACCCTCTCACTCTCGCACCTTCTCCCGCGCCCTCTCTCGCACACTCTCTCCCTCCCCCCGCACCCTCTCTCTCTCGTAACCTCTCTCTCTCATAATCTCTCTCTCTCAAACTCTATCTCGCAACTTCTATATCTCTCGTAACCTCTCTTTCGCACCCTCTCTCGCACCCTCTCTCTCTCTCACACCCTTTCTCACTCTTGCACCTTCTCCCTCACCCTCTTTCTCTCGCACCCTCTCTCTCTCTCTCTCTCGCACCCTCACCCGCATCCTCTCTCTCACACCCTCCTTTTCCCCCTCGCACCCTCTCCCTCTCTTGCACCCTCTCTCTGTCTTGCACCCTCTCTGTCTTGCACCCTCTCTCTTGTACTTTCTCACTCTCTCGCACCCTCTCACACATCGTCTCTCACCCTCTCTCTCTCGCACCCTCTCTCTCTCTTGCACCCTCTCTCTTTCTCGATCCGTCTCTCTCTCTCTCTCTCTCAGACCCTCTCTCTCTCTCTTGCACCCTCTCTCTCTCGCACCCTCTCTCTCATAATCTCTCTCTCGCTTAACCTCTCTCTCGCAACTTCTATATCTCTCGTAACCTCTCTCTCTCTCGAAACCCTCTCTCTCGCACCCTCTCTCACACCCTCTCTCTCTCTCTGTCTCTCTCTCACACCCTTTCTCACTCTTGCACCTTCTCCCTCACCCTCTCTCTCTCGCACCCTCTCACTCTCTCGCACCCTCACCCGCATCCTCTCTCTCGCACACACTGTCTCTCACACCCTCCTTTTCCCTCTCTTGCACCCTCTCTCTGTCTTGCACCCTCTCTCTTGCACTCTCTCTCTCGCCTCTTTCTCTCACCCTTCTCTCTCGCAACCTCTCTCGCTTCTCGCACCCCCCCTCTCTCTCTGTCACCCCCCCACACCATTTCTCTCTCTCGCACCCTCTCTCTCACATCCTCTCTCTCTCGCTTTCTCTCGCAAACTCTCTCGCACCCTCTCTCTCGCACCCTCTCCCGCACCCTCTCTCTCTAGCACACTAACTCTTTGACCCTCTCTCTCTCACACCCTCTCTCTCTCTCTCGCACCCTCTCTCTCTCGCACCTTCTCCCGCACCCTCTCTCTCTCGCACCCTCTTTCTCTCTCGCACCTTCTCCCGCATCCTTTCTCTCTCTCTCTCTGTCGCACCCTGTCTCTCTCTCTCTCCCTCTACTCCCCCCCATCTCTCTTGTGTATTGTGCCATTAAGTCTCATGGGCTATGTGTTCACCTGGCTGATATGTTGCTGTAATGCATGTATGCTGCCACCACCACTCCTGTTCGCCCTCGGTTCCCCTGCAGAAAGAACATCAAATAAGGATTAGCAATCAGGAAGTATTGCATCGATTTATTGGTCATTCAGAAGATACAGTTGAAGTTGAAGTTATTTCTTTCATCACATCCCAGTGGGTTAAAGTTACACTCAATGACCTTAAATTGTTTAACTTGGGTGAAACGTTTCAGGTAGCTTCCCACAATATGTTTGGGGAATGTTGGCCCATTCCTCCTGTCAGAGCTGGTGTAACTGGTGGTGTAAGTTTGTAGGCCTCTTTGTTCCCACGCACTTTTTCAGTTCAGCCCAAAACTTTTCAATAGGAATGAGGTCAGGGTTTTGTGATGGCCACTCCAATACATTGACTTTATGTATGCTTACGGTCATTGTCCATTTGGAAGACCCATTTGCTACCAAGCTTTATTTAACTTCCTGATTGATGTCTTGAGATGTTGCTTCAATATATCCACATCATTTCCCTGCCTCATGATGACATCTATTTTATGAAGTGCACCAGTCCCTCCCTCAACAAAGCACCCCTACAACATGATGCTGCCACTCCCGTGCTTCACGGATGGAATGGTGTTATTCGGCTTGCAAGCCTCCCCATTTTTCCTCCAAACATAACCAGGGTCATTATGGCCAAACAGTTCTATTTTTGTTCCATCAGACCAGAGGACATTTCTCCAAAAAGTACGATCTTTGTCCCCATGTGGAGTTGCAAACCGTATTCTGTCTTTTGTTATGGCGGTTTTGGAGCAGTGGCTTCTTCCTTGCTGAGCGGCGTTCCAGGTTATGTCGATATAGGACTCGTTCTACTGTGGATATAGATAATTTAGTACCTGTTTCCTCCAGCATCTTCACAAGGTCCTTTGCTGTTTTTCTGGGATAGATTTGCACTTTTTGCACCAAAGTACGCTCATCTTCATCTCCTTCCTGAGCGGTATAATGGCTGCGTGGTCCCATGGTGTTTATACTTGCGTACTATTGTTTGTACAGATGAACGTGGTACCTTCAGGCATTTGGAAATTGCTCCCAAGGATGAACCAGATTTGTGGAGGTCTACAAATGTTTTCTGAGGTCTTGGCTGAGTTTGAAGGTAGGTCTTGAAATACATCCACAGGTACACCTCCAATTGACTCAAATTATGTCAATTAGCCTATCAGAAGCTTCTAAAGCCATGACATAATTTTCTGGAATTTTCCAAGCTGTTTAAAGGCACAGTCAACTTAGTGTATGTACACTTCTGACCCACTGGAATTGTGATACAGTGAATTATAAGTGAAATAATCTGTCTGTAAACAATTGTTGGAATAATTACTTGTGTCATGCACAAAGTAGATGTCCTAACTGACCAAAACTATAGTTTGTTAACAAGAAATTTTTGGAGTGGTTGAAAAACGATTTTTAATGACTCCAACCTAAGTGTATGTAAACTTCCCACTTCAACTGTATATGTTGGGAAGGAGACAATTGCCTGAGAACGCCATCTACTGTCTCAGAGCAGCATAAACAGTACAAAGCCCTGATAGGTATGTATGATAGCTGCAATGTTTCTCAATATGCTTGTGAGGGCTTTAGATAGAATACAGTATCACTGTCTCACCTTGTTGTGTATCACCACCACATTGTGACTGTCTGCGCTCAGCCAGGTGTCCATGGCCTTACATATACTGCAAATCTTATCCAGGGCAGGAGCGTGGTGGTCTGGCCAGCCAAAGTCCAACACCTTTGGGTTGAGCTGGTTGATGTCATACCGTTTCTCGCTGAGGTTGAAGAGCTGAAAGAGTTTCAACGTTTCAATATTTTCTTTTCCATTTCTTTCTTTTATTTTTACTCTACTGCGAAACAAACACTTTGCCAGAGGGGACTGATCCCCTTTAAGCCTATGTATTGGTAGGGCGAGCTGATCCTTGATCAGTGGGGCGGCCCTTACTAGGTAGTTGTCTTGGTGTTTGGAGCGCAACATGGAGGCCACCTCGCGGAGGTTTGAGGCGTAGCTGGTCTCCTCCACGCAGCTGGGGAAGGAGACGGAGATGATCCGCTCGGTGATGTAGACCAGGTCCACCTCATAGCTCTCCTCCAGGGCCTGCAGCAGACTCACACTCCTGGGGTAGGGAGAGGGTAGGGGAGAGAGACAAATGGTATTTTTTTACACTTTCCATGGCAATAAAGCTTTGCAAATTAAATTACAGTAAGGGAGGCAGGGTAATGTCAATGTCAAGTCAATTTCAATGACAAGTTGAAAATAGTTGAGTTAGAGCTACTTTTCTGTTTGTATTGCATTGGTTTGGCAAAATTAGATTGTTCCTCCAATGCCAATAAAGTGTATTTAGAATGTAATACAGAGAGAGAGAGAGAACAGAGAAGATCAAGATAAAGACAGAGAGAAAGAGACTGTCTGCTATGCAAAGGGCTATCCATAAAACCCACTATCTGCAACTGACTGAATACCGGCCAGAGTCTTTGTTAAATCCCATTTCTTAAGGACATGACATCACTAAATCACTGTGGGGTCATGGTAGCCTCCAAACTCCAACAGCTGTCCAGTACATTAAACACACACACGCACAAAATGCAGTACATTAAACATGTATGTTTCGCTTGGGAACCGCTCGGACGAAAACAGTGGAAAGAGGGATAAACAAAGCCTGATATGAAACTATTCCGCATTCCGTATCTGTGAGCCTCAGCAAACCAAACAAAACATTTTGCTCACTCGCGAAGAATGAGTTGGGGCAGAGCGGCCACATGCCTTTTTCCCAATGTGATGTGTCCGGACTGCAATCAGGAGCAAGCCTGAAACTGACTGGCAGAGCATATGGCTCAGAGAAAGCGATTGAGCGTCTACTAGAAATATTTCCCACGTCTCAACTCTGGAATGCCGATTTGGAGGATATTGCTCATGTGTCTGCTACCGGGAAATGCGCTGGTTTAACAGTGCAAACATGTTGTACATCTGGCACTATGAGAAACCACCTTATTAGTCAAAATACATACTAGACAAAGCAATATATCAAAAAGGTTCTCTACTAAACAAATATACTGTATGATTCGTCCTCTCTCACTCTCCCTACTCTTATTATGTGCTTTATACACTCTCTTATCTTACTATATTTCAGTCCCCCTCCCCCATAGTCTCGCAATTCTCTCTCTCCTACTCTCCTTGAGGGTATACAGTTTATAGAGTTGCGGTTTGGGTCTCCTCCAGGTACACCAGCATGCACTGGGCTCCAATCTGCTTCTCATCAGCACAGCCTTAGCTACAGACCAGACCGACAGCCTTCACTTTATCAGTCCAGCGCATATCTCGCTGCGCTCAATTACGCAGCTGCACTGATCGCATTTACGCATTTGAACAAACATAGCCGGTGAAAAAATAGCTCTGCTATTGCCACTGCAGATAACACGTTCATGATAGACATCCTACATAGTGTGTGATGAGGGTGAATGCGAGTGAATATGTGTGATAATTATTGTGTGTGTGTGTATGTTGCTTTGACGGCAATGTGACGAGCCAGAGGGAGCACATGATTGGTTGATTTTGTTTCTCAATGTTTTATACAGCTGCATCATTATTACAAATATCACCTCTGCTGTATCTTTGTCTTGTAGTATATGCTAGTAAGGCACAAAACTGACAACAAATGTTATGCCAGGAAGAATCTTACATATAAAAGAGTAGGCTAGCTATATATCTGCACAACAGCTTGGCTAGGCTATTTCCAGGGCTTGCTGGTTAGCTAGGGGTTGTTCCCTTGACACAAATGGATAATATCAACTTCTGTTTGCTGCATGCCTCTCTCACAATGCACTGCCTCATATTTGGAGCTCCGTAAAAATGTCTAACAAATGGTCTCGGAAATCTCAAAAAAGTACACAGCAGTGCTATATTACATTGCTGCTTCACCCTATGATGTGAATGCTTTTCTTGGCAAGGAAACAAAAGAGTCCTGTATCCAAAATAAGCTCTGCACATTGATAGCTGCTACAGAGACAGACCAATAGGGTCTAATAAAATGGACGCAAGCCTTGGTCGACATCCTTGGTGGGGTTAATGTGAAAAACGTATAGGCCCTGTCAGTAAAACATGGGACAAGACCTGCTATCCTACAGATGTCGGATCTTAATATGACCCATTTGGTCGCAGGAGGATTTGAATGTTTATTTAATATCTGGAATCGATAGCCAGCGGGCAGCTGGAAGCGGTGCTTGTAGGCTATACAATCATTTAGACTGCAGATCCACTGGGCGTCAGTTCAAGTAGCCTATGTAGGCTACGTGCAGGCTACATCGTGTCTCGTGTGAATTCGTATGTGGATTATAATACATTGACAGTATTTGTAGGGAGTAGACGTATTTTTCATTAGGGAATATATATATATATATTTTACATCAATTGTTTTATTATATGTTCAAGGCAAGCCAGAGGCTAAATAAATTCATGGTTATCTCAGTGCCTGTTTGTCCAGTAGGATACAGCTGCTAACAACTGTGCACATATGCCAGAGTGGGCATGGGCATAGGTTCAAATCCAGTCTACTAATACCCTTAAATATTTTTGAGGAAGTAGTACTTTTTACAGTTACTCTCTGTGCACTGTACTTGCACTCTTCATGAAGTAATTTCTGATGGAAGTAACTTACTTTTTACTCTGTTACAACTTACCAAATATGTCACTTTAGTTACTTAGATTTATATTATTATATTGTTGCTGTCAGATTAAATACTCCTAACCAGATGTTGTGATATATATTTCTTTTCATTAATCGATATTATTGGTTTCCCTTTACGTCTGTACTGTATGAACGTTTCACAACCCCTTGACCAATGAAATGTAGTCAAAATATCTTGTCATCAAAACTCTTCATGTCCATTGGCTCTCAACATTGTCCGTCAAACACAGTTTTATCTCCGCCATGGCTCTTGAAGTGAGGCACATATTTTTGTCTTAATTTTTGTCCTCAGATTTATTTTTCTTGGGTTCTTAGCCAGACTCGATCAGAGGTAAGTCACACTTTAACTACCTTCTGCCTCTGTGATATATATTTCTGGAGTAAGATAAGAATTTCAAAGATATCAGTCTGCTGTTGAAATTGTGTTTTGAGGACAAGAGAACATCAAATGGCTAGTAAGAATCTGACAGAAAAAGTTGAATCTCCTGTTTTTAGCTTCCCATACGATCTCTGTCCTGAGCACTCTGGAGCAGGTTTTCATCAAGGATCTCTCTGTACTTCATCAAGGATCTTTCCCTCGATCCCGAATACTCTCCCAGTCCCTGCCACTGAAAAACCTCTCCCCCAGCATGATGCTGCCACCACCATGCTTCACTGTAGGGATGGTGCCAGGCTTCCGCCAGACGTGACGCTTGGCATTCAGGCTAAAGAGTTCAATCTTGTGGAAGGAATACTTTACAAATGCACTGTACTTGAAATGATATCGTTCTACATTAGGTATATATCTGTCAATCAACTGATGGCCCAAATCAGCTCATCAATTTAGTCAGGGAAACACAAACAGTAGATTATTGTGTTTCACACCTTTCATTATGTGACTATTGATAGGCTAACGGGTAGCCTACAAAATGTAGCCTATAGGAATATAATGAATTAACAATGGGCCAATTACAACCATCGATGGCACTAGATTATAACCAATTGATGTCTCGTTAAACCATCAATATGCACTGGATTCACCCGCACAGCTGATCTCAATTGCAACCATTATTGGTCACCTCTACCACTCCCTAAAAGGTGATGTCAGTGTTACCTTAGTAAGACATCAGTATACAATGACGAGATGCTCATGTCTCCGCCCTAACAATATGAACCATCCCAAAGGCAGGAAGGCAGGCGACAAGCTTCGGTCTGCATATCAAGACCATAGAAACGGTTTGGGCTTATTTGGCAAGAATGACCCATCTCACTTTGCCTCTTCCTCTCTGCCTTAGTCCTCCTCAAAACCAAAGTCTTTCAAGATACGTTAGTCCTCTTGTTGGTATTATCAATGGAACAATGTAGTCCTTTTTGACCAAAGGGCGAATTTGTCTATTTTACATGCATTCTGTACAATAGAAATTAAGTATTTCCTTGTTTACCATAGCAATCTATTGTGACACTGTATGAATGAAAACGAATATTGGCGTACTGTTATTTTATTTGTTTACTATTTATGTTATCTAAAAGTGTCTGGTATGCTAATTTCTTATCAAGAAAAATAAGAAATTACTCTTGCCTGTCCATATTTAAAATGTCTAACTACATCGAGTCAATTTGGAGACTGCATTATTTGTGCCAGAAGTACTCGGGCCAGAATTGAACCCACACAAACACGCTAGGCCTACAGTATATATGCGCTGAAGGCAGTGGCCCTAATTGCTAAACCACCCCAGGCCACAATTGAACTGAATTTTGACAGTTAATTCGTAACCTTATTATACAGTAGACACTTGTATGTCGTAGCCTAGTGGAAACCAATAACTATCTTGTGTTGTTAAGCTATATAAAACTACAGTTGTTGATGTGTATGGCTGAATTTCAGATACATTTGTGTTCATTTGAATGTTGCAGTAATAGGACCTAGGCCTATTGAGAGCAAGAGAGAACATTCTTTTAAGATAGAGAGCCCTGATCCCAAATGACTCGAATGCTCCCGAATGGAGAGAAAGAGAACTGTAAATTTTTAGCCAATCACAAGGCTCACTTGAATTTCCTGATTCATCAGGAAAATTCTCCAAAACAAAAGAGTGATCAAATTAAGATCCGACATCTATACTGTGCGTGGGAGCGATTCAATGAGAAGGAAGGAGTGAGCCGTTAAACGACCTGCACAGAAAGATCCCTGAAGAGTGAGTCTACTTTCATATTTTCATTGCATCCCCCTTTTCATGGTTCTTCATATTGGTGAAAGACAGGATTTAAACCGTTTCGAAGTCCCTGTGTGGGGACTTGGTTTCCTTGTTGGGGTTGGCTCGGAGGGACGGAGAGGAGAGGACAGGAGAAGAGAGAGGAGAACCTTGCAGAACACCATGTGATAAAAGGGTCTTACCTTGATGATCTGCGTCGAGACTCCATACTCTTTGTGGACTTTGTTGAACCCTGAAACAAAAGCAGACATAGAAGCCATGAGTCATTATAGCCAAAAGTCTTAATAAGGAGACTTAAGAGTTAGATATCAAACCTAACATACAGTTAAGCTGGTTGACAGCGAGCAAGACCAAGCACCCAAAATACCCTTGAACTCATAAATCACCAAAAGCATTTCTCTTGCACACATTATTTTGGTGTGTGAACACATGTTTTGGGGCAGATCCATGGGCAGTTATTATAATTTACAACAAAAGGATATTTCCCAAAATGGATTTGAAATGATTGTTTTTCACACACACACAATAAAAGTGAGGAATACACACAAACAATGTATAGTAAGTAGATGAAGAATACTACAACTAAGAGCACAACAGTCATAGACTAATAATCAACATTATCATGCGAAACACTCTCATTTCCCCTCCAACACACAATATAAGAGAGGACTGCATTGTACAGTAAGTAGTCTCTGTTTTTACTTTTTACTGTCTTTGTTTTTACTCTCTTTGGGCCAGTTTCCCAGACCATTTAAGTGTTACAGTGCTATACACATTACAGGTATAACTATAACGGCATTTCTATGGCTGCCCTCCCATAGAGGTCAAAGATCATAGAGACTTATACACTCCTCTTGGGAAGGGGGAGGCAGGGTCACATGAGCTCAGGTGAAGACCTGATGTTATCTATCATCATCCATTTCTTCAGTCTGGCTGAGGGTTTGGCGATATGGCCAGAATGTCATATCACTGTATTTGAAAAAAATATTATTACTGTATTTGACACTATTTTATGTTTTTGAATAATAAAAGTTGTACATTTTCTTTATGATAGTCCGTAACCGTAGGATGGCAACACATATACTCTAAGTGATTTTAATGGATATTTCTCCATTCTTATTGTTTTAACTTCAACCCCCCCCCCCTTGCGATTTAGAGCAAAACACTTGGGTGAACTGTTGGAATCATGGAAATAGAATGACTATTCTAATTCTATAGTTAGAATATAATAGTGAGCACTTTGAATACAGTGTTGTTTGACATGGCTATGGATGAGTTAATGTGACAGGGTAGGAACTAAAGTGTTGATAAGTATTTCCTAGGGGACCCTATAATCTTTGGCTAAATTTAATGTTTTCTCTCTCTTTGCTACTTCATGTAGCTAACATATTCTTGCTCTGTGTATTCCTCTTTGATTTAGAAGATACTATTATACAAACAACATGATGATTTAAGTCGACACCATCACTGGTA